>NC_056719.1:16258521-16558521 GCF_018831695.1 Puntigrus tetrazona
CACATAATCAGATGCTTATTGTCTAAAGGAGAAGGCGGGAACAAGGCATGACAACATGATGCAGTACCTCGCTTATTTTCAAGGAGCTGGGTTACATACATAACTCTAAGACATTCCTTTCAACACTGCATCAAGTGGCCTTGATGTTATGGGTGTCAAATTACATCATAACTTTATATGCTGCATCTGCGCATCAACTCAAAAAAGGGGCATAGATAACAACAGGACACAGGATTTAACCTCCAAAAAGGTAATTTTGAATTAATTCTTGAGGTAATTTGAATTTCTTTCAATAAACATTATGGGAAGTAATGGTTAAATTCTAAATGTATTGCATTGATTTCATTAGAATGATTTAGCCAACCAGTTTGAAAATCCTCAAGAAACAAAAAAACATTTTCCAAATTGTGGACGCGACTCTCTCTTCTGTATAGAAACAGTGATACATGATGCCCCACTACAAGGTCTTTTAAGTAATAAAAAGGAACCGCTCTACAGTACTCCAAACCAATTGTAAAACTACCCACTTTTTGATGAGTTTGCATCACAGGAACTAGAAGGAATCCTTTGCTCTGGAGGAATTCAAACAAGCTCCTACTTCTCCAGAGCAAAGGGCTTAGGAACTGCTGTGGCGTGTGAGCAAGATTTATTACTACACATGTATGGAACTGCTCATATTAATGCTTCAACTTCTAAACACATGCACTTTGCGCCGAGGTGAATTGTTTGCTTATGACTGCTGAGGTATTAGCACATCTGATAATAGAGACATAAATATCTAATTATGATTTGCATGAATAAAAACAAAACATACGCATCTATAGTATTATTATAAAGCTGGGTAGCTAAAAAGCTTGGCACAAATGCATTATTTACATATGTCTGCTGTGATAAGAGAAGAGCCAAAGATATGAAGTTAATCTTGGGTTCTCCCAGGATCAGGATTGAGAACCACTCTTAAGAGGCAGGTCACAAGCCCCAAAAAACGGGTGAGGAAAAATCTGTTATATTAAGGTTATGGATGCAGGAAAATTTGTGGTCTAATCAACAATATTTTGCTGCATATCAATTCTTTGACTTAAATCAAAGCTGGAAAATATTTTATCTTCCTGTTCAAAATCCATAAAAGAAAGAAATAGAAAATGTGGATCCAGACTATTAAGGGGTTAATAGTCACATGCAACAAGGTTTATGTTGTTCATAATATGTTTTGTATGGTAAAATTGAGGACATAAAATGATTTGAAATAGAATATGAAATAGGCTACATATTCACAAAATTGTCAATTCGGCCTTGTTAACAACCGGCATATTGCCGAGCTTAAGCATTACATCGTGAACATCACGCTTGCTTAACGGTTTCGTGACAAAACCTCCTAACCAGCTGAGCAGAACCAAGCAAAACTAACAGAACTTTTTCTTTCTTTCTTTTCAAATCAGCTGCTGGCAGCTAAAAGTCGCAGTGCTAATACTAATTGATTTCTCTCATTATTGGACACGCTGAGAAAACTCCTTTGAGCAGAGAAATGGCTTTCTCTCCTGATACACAAAAATCCTCTCTTTCGCCTGCAACATACGCAGTGTATCTAGAGTACAGTAAATCAGGTGGACTCCAGCCTGCTGGATAATAATATATCTGCAACAGTGGAAACCCTAATTACATATTCCCACACAAATACAATGTGTGCACACAGAAACACATAAAAAGATGCTATATGTGTGTCTGTAATGTAACATACAGCCTGTTAGGAATAGCAGCGCCTCTGCTTTGGCCATATAGACAGTGTGGGGCTCGGTGAGGAATGCTCAGAGAGAGAGGGATAACTTAATCTTTCTCGCAGATAGATATTGCCATGGAAACAGCTGCGTGACTGCTTTCTGCAGCTTTGCATTCAGTACACACAGGCGCAGGGGTTGGGGGTGGTGTTGTTGAGGAATGAAGCAGAGGCAGAACAATAGCGCCCAGAAGTATTTTATGACTTGAGAGCGCTGACGCTCAAAGCGCACTTAGCATCGCATTTAAGAATTAAGAAGGGTGGAGTCGATTAAAAAGGGAAAATGGACATCAAGGTAGCTGCTGGGCCATTACGCCGCCTAACCTCCTCTTCCTATACTCGCTGTATCCATGCAGTGTGAGAGAAACATGCCAAACGGTTCGTGTGACATAGTGCAGTGATGCGGTCTGCTGGCATGCTTTGTGCTTTACACTTCCTGTAGATACTTTAAAATACCAGGCGAAACCATAAA
This sequence comes from Puntigrus tetrazona, assembly GCF_018831695.1. Lineage (NCBI taxonomy): Eukaryota > Metazoa > Chordata > Actinopteri > Cypriniformes > Cyprinidae > Puntigrus > Puntigrus tetrazona. The sequence continues at coordinate 16,260,768 of NC_056719.1, forward strand.
TAAATGAATAAATTAATTAGTTTGCCAGAGCGCGAAACCCGAGGCAGTGCGACTTGAGCAAATTGAGAGAGAGAGAGAGAGAGAGGAGCAGGCTATAGAGAAGAAAGCAGCGATGACGTAGAAAAGGGGCACACAGAGAATCCCTACCCTCCTCCTCTGATTTCCCCTCCATCTTATTTCTCTTCCTTCCCTTAGAGTGCTGGGCTGAGCTGTGCTGCGCTTGACTCAATCATTGGAGCGGAGCTCTGGACACATTTAGAATCCCTCTTCACTGCCCTGAGGCGACTGGGAGAGAATGCATTAAAAGACCATGGAAAGGCACACTATTCATTGTAAACACTGTTGGTACGGCACACTCTATGTGTCAGACGCTCCATGTGAAAGACGGGGCTTATCTAGAGAGCTTTTTCAGATGTAGTTCAGAATTCAGCTTGAAGCAACCACCGCTTTTCCAGCTACAATGCTTGTTCTCAATTATTGTCGCAAATTTGGTCAAAATCATGATCTTTCTATGCAAAAACAAATGCATCAGGTTGATCTTTGAACATATTCTAAACATTTTAATGTAAATGGTACAATGCATGAAAGAACAAATTTCAGATCGAACATGATATTAAAAGGCTTTAGTCCAGGACGACTGGACTAGCGCTGCATGGAGTTCCGGGAAATGACAAATGGGGCTGTGTGCATTGACGCCATGCAAAAGTCCTGACCTCACATGAGCCGTATAAGACCAAACATGACCCTTATTTTCTTTCTTTTCCATTTTGGTCTGGCGATTTCGTGAAAGTTATGAACTGTGTTATTTACAAGCCGCCTGTGTCCTGGCATTTGAAGTCATCCTCAGGAAACAATGTGTTCTGTTCGTGACTAATAGAATAAACCGCATACTGAACATGAGGACATATAAAATATTTGTAACAAAACGTTAAATAATTTAAAAAAAGTTTTGAATAATGTCTATATAGTAAACCAATATACATAACGCCCTTATCCCATCACCATTACATTTTATTGTTGTTTGTTATATTTTTAAGCATGCATTTACAATAGTCTCAAAATAGTTTTTTTTAAGTACGCTTTACACTTTCTTCTCATTCTGTGACATTATAACCTTTCTCAAAATGTGCAAAAATTTCAGACAGAAACAGTTCAATCAGAGGTTTCTTTTTATTAAAGTATTCCATTATGTTTGCACTTCTGTTGTTCTGTCGCTAAAGGAACACTGCGCGCTTTTTTAAACAATCTTAATCTCCAACTCCCTAGAGTTAATAAATTGAGTTTTACCATTTTTGAATCCATTCAACCAATCTCTGGGTCTGGCGATAGCACTTTAGCATAGCTTAAAGCACAGATCATTGAATCCAGTTAGACAGCGTTCAAAAATGACCAAAGAGTTTCAATGATACAGCAGCAAACTTCCTTGATTATTACGCCCTAGATGAGAGTATAGTTTTCCGCTGGTCTTATGATTACCGATCAAAAAACATTTAAATAAAAAAACATAAAACTTCTTGGACGTTTTATAAATGTGGAATTTTAATTAATGTGCTGCAGTAGTTTCTGTAATCAAAAATTCTATGTTAACACTTCAACCCTATAACATTCAATTTCATTTTTTAGCTCATGCAAACATATTGTGAGACTATTCAGCAAAATATATAGCTCAACGAGGGCATTTTATCGCAGAGCTCAATGCATTTTCTCATAGCCAACATTACAAGGAACTCACTGTCACATAATGTTGATAGATCTTGATGGGCTGTGTTCCGGCTCTAAACCTGCTGTTCTTGCATCCAGTGGGGGTCTAACAGTTGTTGACTCACTACTGTGTGAAGCCAGTGTGTCCATATCAATCATTCATCAAGCAGTACACCACTTGACAGGGGAAATTGCTCCAATGTGGACTCTGATTCAACATTCACGTGATGTTTAAAAGATGTATTTGGTGCATCCTGGATATGCATCCGTTTGTCGCAGGGTACTTTTTTAACTGTTGAGCATTCTTTTTGCAAGAGGTCATCCATTATTGATTGCAATCAGTCAAGAAATGTCATCCCACTTCACTGGAGATGAGTCCATTCACGAATCCGAGCCAAGGAGCAAGTGGTCCGTGAAATGCCTCCTCCATGTCTATTTTAAGGCCTATCAGCTGAAGTTAATTGGACAGCATGTATGTGTGTGTGTGTGTGTGTGTGTGTACACACTGACTCGATCTATATGCACACTAATGTACAAGGGTACAACTAGTATGACGACAGGCCTGCAGGCACCTCCAAGGGGGTTAATCATTGGCCATGCTCGATGTGTAATTACTATGTTATTGGGCATATTGTTAATTAGTGTGGAGTTAGAAATGTAAGAGTCTGTTTAAGACCTGCTGATCCTGCATCATAACATCACGTAAAAACTAAGGTAACAATGTTTTGGCCATTCAAGGAGAACATGACGCATCCAATTATTTGGCACGCCTTTAGTCTTTTAGGTGCTACGTAAACTGACGTATGGGTTACTGTTATCTTAAATGAATATTTCTGCTGGAAGTCACAGTTGGAGTGACTCTAAGGCTGCGGACTAACAAATGAACGCCTATAACATACATTGTGCGCCCACCTTGGTCAGACTTTGATAACTGCAGCGCCACACAAATCATTCTCAAAAACAATCCTGCTGTAGATTGCTTCTGAGAGTTTCTACATTAGACAGCTGTCATTTGTCTCTCTTTGCTCCAGGATGCAGGGATACGCATATTGCTGACTTCTAGAGGTGATCACAGAGCATCACTCTAATTGTGAACATAAATGATGAGGCCGTAAAGATCACTGTATTGCTCTGTATGGGCCTAATGGCATTGGTAAGGCAGATGGAACATAATGATTATAATTCTCATGAGACACACGTGTCGAAAGACAATGAGATCTGATAACAGAAAGAAAATTTCAGAGATAAAAATTACATTATCAAATCCATTTAAATTTATGCAATTTGTGTTTAGGATGAAGTTAATTAGTTCATGGAAAATCATTTACTCACCTTCTTGTCATTCCAAAATTATACTAAAAGTACATGCCAGAAAACAATGAGTGATTCAAAAGTTCATAAAAGCACAGTAAAAATGAATCCGTAAGAATCGGAGCTATACTTGCTTGATGCGTAAACCTGTTTGGTTCTAGCAGAAGGTCAAAGGTCATGAGAACAAACATCACTGGTTCTTATAGCATGTGTAAGATAAGCATGTTTGAGCTTCTGATTACCAAATTTGATGTGTTTTTTCTGTATGTGGGTAAGTTTTTTTTGTACTATAAAGGCCTGATTTCATTATTTATGTTATAGTGGTTAAGCGCTACTGTACATTCTCAGCAAAGTGTGGCGGATCATGCTAATCTTCTGCATCTAGCATCAGACTAACCTTTCAGTTCCATAAAGGTACTAAGTCAAAGCATCTCTGCGTGGAAGTGCAGTCTGGTTGTGTGTATATTTGCTCTCAGAACAAGGCTACAAATAGTTTCCCCAAGGGACTCATCTTAGGGGGTCACTTGAGGTCACTGCTACAAATCAAAATTACAGATGAAGAGATCTGTAAATGTGTTCTGCCATCTGAACTGGACTGGGAAGCTATAATTAGGACTGGAACAGGATATAAAGGGGCAACTTTCTGCACCATAAATTTAAATGGACTTTAAACGCTCAGTGGTTGCTATTTATGATAACGGTTGAGTTCAGATGATCTCCAGCTGAATTTACCGGACAAGCATGGCCACATCCTTAATAAAACATATAGTACAACACTGAATCAATCCAACAGAGCCAACACTTTCAACTGAGTCTGCACAGCCCTCGTTATCCAGACAGCACAGAGCACTAACGGACATATGGCATCAACCAACAAGATGCTTTTTTTCATAAAGTTTTGATAAACCAAAGAAATGCAGTATTCAACATGCTCTGCAGCATTTGCGGTATCCTATGAGGCTCAGTGTGGATATTACCACCTGAGTTTAATTTTTTATCTGCAAAATCATCTCTTGCATTACGACAGCATCACACGAGGACTCACCCAAGTTAAACAGATGGGCTATAAATAATCTCTGTACACTTTGTGCACAGTCATGCGATTACAATTGCAGTTGTATCCACAGCTGGAGGATATCGCATCATCTGCTGACCGAGGACCCTGGACATCACGGTGGACTGGGAATATGTCACAGAGTGGAAATGTGTTTTTGTTTGTGCATTACGAATCTATGGTCCAGACTTTCTATGAGGTCACACAAATGAGAGTGCAGGCCCTCCCGTATCTGCTGCTGCATCTGTCTGTAGTGTGAGCTTGGTTATATTTGGAGACATTGCTCAGTGATGACATGTTTTCACATTTCTCCGCAGGCGTTATGAAGCGGGGTGGGAGGTGGGGGCAGTGCAAGACAGGAATGGGAGGGCATGGACCCACAGAGACAGACAAAAGCTGGGCAGTGAGGAATTCTGTGGGCATGTGCATAGCAAAGCTAAGAATCACCATTATATGTGTGTGTGTGTGTGTGTGTGTGTGTGTGTGTGTGTATACTAAGTGATCAAACATATGCATTTTGCCAGGATGACAATATGTATCCATATATGTATTTCTATTAAAAGTGCAATGTTCTAGCACTCACCTGAATAACCTACCAAACTACCAAAATTACTGCTCTAAAAGCATCTAAGTGTGTGTTCACACTCATAGTTCGGTTAGTTTGGCTAATTAGGCCTGAACAAAATTATACATTTGGTCTTGGTCCACTCAGCGTTCACAATGGCATTTTTGACCGCAAACCAAAAAAGGCACAATGATACGCTCACAACCTGATTGAGTCACGTTGATTAACGTATTTGTGCAAACACCCCCAAAAAGGCGTATTGGTCTGTGTTGCATTCATGCTTCAGTTCTATTGGAAGTGGACCGAGATCCATGTTTTTGGGCGTCAGCGTTCATGTTTACTCAAATGCACTAACAGAGCAAATGTTCATTCTGTCCGAACCAAACGTGGCAAGTGTAGACACACCCTAAATATTTGCCAGCTAACAACATACTAGCAACCACTCAAAGCAAAGCAATTAGCCATATCTTGCCACATAGAGACTTGTATTCAAGCTATATCTTCCAGTATAAAAACTCACTTCTGGACATGTCTGACAGTTCGAAATGATTCAGTATCCTGTTGTGTGTCCTGGTTTTGGCAAATCCCATTACATGAGCTGGTCAATCAGGCTTACTAATCATGAAACATGAGTCAGGATCGGCACCTATAGGTTTAAATCATCTTCAGTGAGATGCTGTCATCGCCAATGGTGAGCATTGCCATGTCCAGGTCCCACTGATGGCAGGGATGGATGCATTGATGGAGCAGTGAATAAAGGAGGAGGGACAGACACTTGAGGCCTTCTCAATCCTTAATACCTGGTGACTGATGATTCATTAATTTGACAAGCAATGCAGAGCAGGGATGGATTACACAAAGAAGTCAGTGGCCGCCGTCCCCGCAAGCATACAGATGAGGAAAGCAGAAGAGAGTGACAGATAGGAAACACATGGGGAAGACAGAATTGTTTTTCGAACATATCTGAGCTTTTATAAGCCTATGGTGACCGAACAGACCACATGTTTAGTGACATTTAAGCATGGCATGATCGCGAGATAGGAAGGGGAGGGTTTATGAGGCGATGAGATCAAGCAAGACAGATAGAGATTACATGTTGTACTGTATCTGTGTTCAAAAGCCTGCCTACAGCCATTGTGTAGATGCACGTAACACACAAACATTGATTTATTTGAGAATGTTTTCATGCTTTTTGCGCTAGGTATGTACTATAGATTTTGTTAATAACATGTTCATATTTTACATTATATATGCTGAGTTGTAACTAATTGTATTGTATGTTACATTTTAAAATAATAGGGCTACATAATTAGGCTACAATTACTTTATTGTTGATTACATTTACTTGTTATTCACAAGGTCACATGAACCATATACCAGGTAAATCAAGTATCCACCTTTTCTTAAGGCTTCCGATTAATTTTTCCCCATAGGTAAATAAAGGGGATGATAACAAAAGTGCAGTAAACAGTAAAACTGTTTACACTACAAACCAGTGTGTTCATAATTAAGATAATACATTACGATATTATGCTAAGACACACCAATCAATATCAAGTAGTAAAATTAACTGTTTTTGCACAGCTTAAAAATAGCTGGAAGTAGTCTAAACTCACAGAATTTACAAATGGCATACATTGTGTTGCATTTTGATTGTTGTTCATTCAACACTAAACCCTACAATGTAATAAAACATTAAATTAAAACAAAAATTCAACATGCTGTTTAGCATCAGTAAGTGGTGTTCACTTTGAAACTGCCATGCAATGTGGTAAAACAAGCAATGCAATATTATTTTGTATCCATTTTGATTCCACGGTCACAATTTCAACTTCACACATGCTGCTTTTAAATGGCATTCAAACAAAAACGAACAATAACTAAATTATTTAATATATATATTTTAAACAATCTTCTTAGTCAACATGATTACTTGACTACACTGTCGCTGAAGTACTAGTCAGCTATTCTTACCTATCCATATTGTACAAACAGCAGCGAAGAACTATATGTGCACACTTCAGACTCTATCCTGCATTTCTGTCTTGTTGCAACCAGTCTTGATATGGCACATTCTCAGCTTTTAAGGTTAAGGTACCTTATCACATTCTTCCTAGGCAACGAAATGTTAAACTTCAAGTCATAAAAGCATTGTAGCATTGTTATTGTTGTTTCAGACAGCTTAGAAGCTCAATAGTGCTTTTAAAAATGCACTTCCTACTGATTACGATAAAAGCTAATCTGTGCAAGCTTCACAACAACAATGGAGTCCCAAACACTCAGCATGCTCTCCAGACAAAAATACACTGACAGGCTCTTCATCGTCCGACATGTAATTAAAACCAAAACAAAAGGATGGACGAAAGAGGTAATGTCAACACTGACAATGACAAAAGCTGCATGGACTGTCCTCCGATAAGACGCCCGTGCAGTCGGGCAGCTTGGGACACAGGGCCTCCGACCAGAGCAACAGGGGCAGGGACGTCCACCTTCACTAAAGAGCCTGCGAGACAAGTCTTGGCAATGTATAGACTCAGCATCCAGAGTCCTCTGAGAGTCCTCAACGCCAGCCCATTGAACACTCTGCTGCATTAATCTTACTGCCGCTTTGTCCTGGGGTGCCTGCGCCCCCCTGTAAGGTCAATTAAACTCCGCAAGATAAAGTACTTGCCATGATATTAGGATATAAATAGCCAGAGCAGGGGTGGGGGTAGAAACAGTTGTTTAGAGTTATGCTTATGCCACACAGAAATGTCAGGCGTGAATGTTGCCTCAACTACAGTAAGTCATATTTCTTCCGTCATACTAAAGGAAGTGGACGTAAGGGAGGATACAATATAGCAAGGGAATAAAAATACAGAAATACAGAATTGCTTTTTTATGGCAGAGTCACAGTTACTATTTAGTCAGTAGTCCCTAAACTAAAGTGTGAATAAATAAATATTTCTTTATTATTTATTTTATAACATTAAGTTTTGTTTGCAACTGTTGTATCAGTTGTTTTATATGTGTTTATTTTCAGTGAAGTATATTTCCATTATTCTTTCATAATAATATAAAAAAAGATAATTTTATGAAATGGATTTGGTTACATTAACTGGTTTTGTTAGAGTAAAGGTCAAAAGGAAGACTAAGGCAGGAGCACAGGAACACAAAAGTCCATAACAGTGACAGTTTGCTCCCTCCCAGAAAGGCACGTCTTTGTGCCAACAAAAGCAGTCCAACTAAGGAGGGAGGATGGAGGTTTAGGGGATGGGTGTGGGGCAGGTGAGAGGCAGACAAAGAAAAAGGGATATAGTTCATAGGGTCAGGGGCCAGCCAGGATAGCGGACTTGATGTGGACTTGATGTAGGAGGAACCATGGTGGGAATGGAGCAGACAACAACAGGGCACTAACTGAAAGAGATTGAGCCAATAGACAAGGAGCCCAGGATGGAGCCAAGAAGATGAAGAGCCAGGGCGAAACTGAGGATCCGAAGGGCCTATGAGGAACTGGAGGCTCAGGTGACCAATGCAGAGATGAGGGTCCAGAAGACCAGGGTGAAGCCAGTGCAACTGAGGATGAAGGTGAAGCTGAAGTAAGGAGGAGCTTGAAAGAGCAGGAGGGACGGAGTAACGAGGCAAAGCCAGTAGAGAGGAATCCAGAGGTGGTGGATGGTCAAAGACTGATCGAGGTGGAGCCAGAGGGACGAGGAGCAATGTGAAGCTAGTGGGATGACAGGCCATGACGAGGAGCTACGAGTCAATGGCTGAAGGCAGAGACAGGAAATCCTCATGCCTCAGCGATGTTAAAGACTGGTAGGGTTGAGAATAAGGGTGAGCCGAGGGTGACTTGCACCAGCAAAGATGGTGCAGAGGAACTGGCTGGCATAAGACAAGGCAGGCAAACACAGGAGAACAGGAGCTGGGCAGAACCATTGGAGACAAATGAGATTCAGGGCTAGATGGCCTCTAGTTTGTGAGTGGGACTGTAGAGGTCTTCTCGGCAGGAGGATGGAGAAATACAGTTTCTGTATTTCTCTCCAGCACCCACTAGCTCAAAGGAAGTCTAAGGCTACGCCCACGCCCTATCGGATCTTTTTTATCCTCATCTCAAAGACTATCTGTGTACACACAAAACCACCAAACATGTTTGTTCAGGTTTTTGTTGCTGTTATGTAGCAGTGTCTGACTAGGGGCGAGAGACGCGGGCTTAAAATATGTGGATTGGCTGATTACACGAAAACGTGAAGGCAGCATTTATCCACTCTGGGACTTGATTTAAAAAAAATATCGGTTTCACTCTCCCAAAACACAGGATCAGTCTGGAAGAAACACTTATACGATTAAAAATGTATGCATATACAGCTAAACACGTCTTCGTGTGGACAGGGCCTAAGGCAGGAGAACCAGAACACCAGCCCATAAGCATGACAAGCACCTTATTGTACAATTTTACTATAGCACAGACATGTGTATAATGTGCATAAAATGCATTTCAGGTATTATCATTGAATAAGCATGTAATTTTGGTCTATTCTTCACTGTATTACTTGCTGTCTGCATTAGGCTAGCTAGATGAGATCTACTTTAACCACAGATGCTCATTCTAATCCAATAAAACATTTTCCTGGACACTGTAAAATCTGTTTAGCAATATCAGTCCATTTGATTATTGAAAAGGTCCAAAGAGATGAAATCCATAACGGTCTCCGCTTACAGATGCACGCTAATTTCATACTGTACTGCATGATTTGAGTGACCACAGGAGGTTTCGCACTTTGCTATAATAACCAAATGGCAGTCACTCACTGACTGCATTGTCATTACTCAGCAACCTCGTTAAGTGATTATCATAACAAGACAAGACCATGGGGTCCTGGACGATGAATTTGAATGATTTTCTTCAGTGTGAAAACATAAGCTTATTATGTGGTTATATATTGCAAGCAGCATTGTAATAAGCGGTATTGTAAGATACAATAATGCATGTATGTGTAATATAATTCGTTTTGAGCCCTGTCAGGTTTCATGTTGAAAAAATGACCGGCAGGCTGTACAGCATGTGAGCTGAGCTTTTTTATAAAATGCACCAAGCCTGTTACTATATATGGTGCATATCACACAACATCATTGACTGCACATTCTGCTGTAAAAGGGGGTCATTATACTTTTTTATAATTAGGCAGTAAACCTCAGTTGAAGATACACTGTGGCTACTATTAGCGTCTGGCCATTAGAGGGCAAACCGATGATGATGCCATCCGAATGTAAATATTTACCTGTCATGTATGCTTGCCAGAGCAGTTTGCCCATGGGGTGTAGACATTGGCTGCCCATTCCAGTCGTGGAATGTTTTCCCATCAGGAACAGCTGTAGGAGACGCTGTCTAGGGACTGGAGGGACATCACATCCAGGGACTGTTGCATTTGGAGGACAGCTGCTGCTCCTTACTCGTGGAACTGCCTAAACTGAGATTATTCAACAGCACGCAAAAGTTTTGTCTCATATTTCCTATCTATTACTACATATTTTGGTAGCATGGAAATATAGTCATGATTTTTGCATGACTGCATAAATTATTCCTGAAAATGGTGAAGGTCACACATATTTGAATAAAGGACATGCAGGCTTAGATACACTGTTACAGTGATTCTAAACTGGTAGGTTACATACCTCACAGACAGCACCCTACAAAAAATCAATGCTATGATTAATTGCAACCATTTATTTAACTGACAGTCATACATTTTTTAAAAAGAAGGGAAATCTCTAATTCTCTGCATCATATTTTAAGGTCCAACCCTTTGCTTCAATAAACTCCTGTTTTGTTGCTTATTACTAGTTAGTAAGATAGTTGTAAGGTTTAGGTATTGAATGTAGAATATGGTCATGCAGAATACATGCTTTATTAATTGTAAAAAGCAGCTGATATGCATGGTATAATTGGCATGTTTAAAAGCAACTAGTCAATAGTAAGAAATGTTCCCTGTACCAAAGAGTTTCCTGGTATTTTGATTAGATCAAGTGATCTAATTCAAGGAGGTCAAACTACTGTAGGAAGACAACAAACTGTATGGGCTGTATCATCCCAGCCATCCTGAAAAAGGGAAAAAAAAATCATATTATGCAATCATTTAGACTAAGTCATGTTGTATATGATAAACAGTTTTAATATTATGTTAGGTCACCATGAGCAAAGTATAATCAGACTGAGAATCGCTGCTCTTTGCATACGTGTGTGTGTTAGGCTGTATTATTGGTCAGTGTTGCACTAAGCACTCTTGAAGGCTGATTATGCACTCTTCCGTAATGCAGCCTTCAATGGCCGCTAATTTGGGGGTAGAGAACCTCCCTAGGGCTTTCTGTTCTGCCTTGCTTGCTGTATAATGGCACATATAGATTCAGTTCAATATCTCAGCGGATAGACGGAACGCCGAAGCCGGGGCTGGTTCTGTTGGGTCAGGCCCCACACTTGAATCTTGAGTCTTTAGAGACAGAAGCGAACACATGGTGACAAATCCCTCCCCTGGCCGACAGCAGCAGCACTGAATGTTAAGTAAACACATTTGAATGCTCTAGGCTCTTTTCCCTGCGTGTGATGGAAGATGTAGACAAATTAAGCAATAAAGCTTTACATTTGGAAACGTTGTACAGGTAGACTCACTGTTAGACATATGGATCTATACTGTAAATGTAAGCAAAATGTAAATGCAGTATACAATAAATATAGCGAGTTCTGTGGGATTTTTAGAGAACAAAAATTCCAATGCAAGGATTTTGTGATTCAGACAATGTATGATTCCCTGATTGTGCCCTGACTACTGAATTACAGAGCTGATTGAGACACTCCCTGATTTTAGCTCCAACCCCAATTAAGCATGCCTTAACCAGCTATTTAAGGTCTTACGTATTACTAGAAACTTCCAGAAAGGTGTTTTGAAGCAGTTTGGGGTCTACTTTTTTGCATGACAGTAGGCCCCAGGACTGAAGAATATGTAAAATATAACATTTAGCCACGCACCTACAGAAATTAACAATGGTTTTACTTTAAATTAAACCAAAAATCCATGGTTACTATAATTAAATCATGACAACCGCAATTGAATCATGACTTTGCCACGCTAAACATAGTTTAACCCTTTGTATTTGTAGTAAAACTGTGATTTTACAAATGGTAAACAATACGCCAAAAACCTACCAGCATTAGTTCACACACTTCACTGCCATTCACAACTTTCCCGTGACCTTATGGGATTGTAAAGTGTCCACTGGATGCATACTTTGGAATCTGGCTGGAAGCTATAGGCCTTTTCATTGTAAATTCGGACATGTTACTCTCTTTTACATACTGTTCGCCTTCTATAGGGAAGTATGCATATCGGGATGCAGCCTTAGTCTTCTACACAGTGACTGGAGCAGCACATTTACCCACAAGTCCTTGCATGACCTGATGTGCCTGTGGCCCGAGGGCTCTGAACGCTCCCTGCTCTTAACAACTGATTTAGAATCGCCTTTGCGTTCCTGTCTCAACATGTTTCAGCACAGCTATGAACAACAACAGAGCAGTAAGTGCAAAGGTCATTAAATTGTCCATGTCAGGGGACGTCTTGTATGAGCTTAAACAAATGAACTGCAGCAGAAATATGAGGTAACCTCAGAAACACGACTTTTCTTCAGCCGCTCATCTAATTCAGTCTAGCAGAAAGTCTCTCTCTGAGGACACTTGGTTAGCAGCTGGCTAAAGTGCTTTCAGTTCTCACTGGGAACTGGTCGACATTTTTGCCAAGCGCAAGTTCCGTGACATGGCTGAAATGGAGCGTTAAGCTTATCTTGCTTGCTGCTTTAAAAATAAGATTAAATAACTTTCTATCGCGCTATTAATTTATTATCGTGTTGGTACGTCATGTAATTTGCTGAATGGTTATTGCTATGCCATTGTTTATATAATAATGGTAAATGGCTAAGACAAAATCGCATTTGACATTCTAATAATCAAGGTCTTGCATTTACATCATGCCTTTATTTTACACATTAGTTGTTTGCCACATATTTTCCATACTGAAAGTAAACACATTATTTATTTATTTTTTTGCTAGACATAATGTAAGTGCAGTAACATTAAAGTGCATATGTGTAAAGTGTTATTAAAGAGTATAATGTATTATGTATAATTATGCATGATGTATGTTGTAACACATTGTCTTTTGTCATAATTATAATAATTAAAGCATAAATTTAAAATGATAAATATTATAATGTATTACAATCATTTACAATGTTATAAGGTGCGTCATTAGGCATAATTAATGCATTAAAACTGATTTTATAATGCATTATACATAGAGGCTTCAAGTAAAGTGTTACGGATATACCTTATGGTTTGGACATATGTGTTACTTTCCATTTAACTAACTTGGGTGAAAAAAATTGACATGATCATTTATGAGGAGTCCGTCTTGGGGAGTTGTGCATACTGTCTGTCACTCTGCTATATCTCACACAAGCATATGGACACGTGCTTGATTGATTTCCCAGTAGAGGGTACTTTGAAGACCAGAGGTCAGAGTTGTGCCCTTGTCTAAGAACACAGACAGACGCATATAAACATATGTAAGAGCGAGTAAGTAATTCTTAGTACAGTAGCACATCATCTGATTGTGTACTTTCTTTAAACTTGAAATGAAAGAAATGAAATCAGGGTTATGTAACCTTAAAATCGAGTCATAATTATTGCAATTATTACATAAAACTTTAGTATGCATTTTGTTGCTGTTGATAAATAATAAAACCTCATATGGATCATGTCGCAATGGGCTTGTACTACAAACTACATTCACCATCATTAATTATAACCTCAAAATGCTAAAACACATACTATTAATAAAGCACCAATTTCTCAGCTAATACACATCCTTTGGTGTATATTTTGCTACAGTAGCTCTTAAAAGCTTATTGTCTTTGTCAGTTCACTGGTAATCCTTCCCTCCAGTGAGCTGTTAACCACAATTAACCGCTGTGACGGACCATTGAGTCAGTAAGTGCAACTTGAGAACCAGATCGGTTCAGTTCATTAAAAAAGAAATTTTGCTGACTGTCATGAGTCTTTGGACCATCCAAATGGAGCACCGTCATCGACCAAGCCGTGCCGTATTCCATATTTACTCATGCAGGTTGAAAAACAGATACTCTGGGTCTACTCTCTTCAGATAGAGGGCATCAGAAATCAGTAAATCATCTCCGCTTTCTCACACAGCGGACGCGAACTCACCAACCCCAACACCCACCCCCACGTCCCAGCATCCATCATGTTCAAAGATCCGAAGGTTACAACTGTACAGAATCCCAGCTTACAGAGAGGAACTAACTAGGCAATGAAGCATGCACAGCTCTTCCCGGGTAGCGAGCGATGTCTATCGGTCTAGTGATTCTGTCATATGTCTTACATCACCACTTTGGTTTCCAGAGAACAAGAGTTGAAAGTAAACGGGCATGCTAGATGTAAAAGAATGATGCATACGGAGTATAAAACCTGTGTTTCATATTGAGCGACTTTACCCTCTACCGCCTGAGCATGGTGCATTAATGAGTGCACAGTGTTTATAGCTGTTATGAACAATTTTTGTACTATTAGTAACACCAAATGGAATTACAAAAATAACTGAATTTTTTTAGGGCATTGTTTGGTGGTTGCTACAGTCAACAAAAAGCCCACTTCAAGCACATATGATATTCTAGTCACTAGTTTTACACGATCCTCTTTTAACAATTTTCTACCCAGTTTATCTGTCTAAAACCTTGTGATTTCAAGTTATTGAACAAGTTTAATACAAAGGGTTATGGGATTTTTCAAATCAAAGTCGTGCCCTAAATGCGCACCTTTCCACAACCAGACATTTTTCAAACAAGAGAAACGCATCACAGAACCAACATTAAGCCCTTTGTGTACACAACAGGCATTTCTCACTGCGCTTAACCCGGGGTTACCGTCATTCTAAACACAACGTTTTTAACCCAGGGTAAAGACAAGTTTTACATCTGTAATTTGATAGCGGTGTTAGCATTACATTTTACCTGGGGTTATAAAACCCTGCTCCGAGCAGGGTTAGCACTGCATTTGTGGTGCAGTTTGTTCAGTTTTGAAACAGAGGTGGTGTTTTCTTGATACTGCTGGACGCTTGGCAACAAACAGCCAATCAGAAATAGAGCAGCAAGGCTTGTGCCACGTCAGTAACAGAAAACGTGCATCATTTAAACAGCAGACGGTGAGAGAAAAGCAAGAAATAATAACATATTCACAAACATAAGTGAAAAAAAATATTCACATACTTTGCTCCTTGTTTTCTTTCTTTTGTCCTTTTGTCTTTGTTTTCTTGCCTTTTTGTACATGTCATGCCTAAAAGATGCCTAAAAATGCTAGGTGAGCTTTCTTCATTTCCACAGCTTTCTGTCTCCCATGGCATCTGCCGTTGCTAAGCAACCGTGACCCATGAAGACGCAGAAGTTTCAGCAAAGGATTTCTAGCACTAATCAACACAGTAGCTCTGCTACTAAATTTATTTAAAAAAATGAATACATTCATTCATGATCATCTGTTCCTCCATCTTGGCTGACTTACGCTGCAATATTTTTTTTTAAATAACCAGCACATGAAAAGCCATTTAAATAAGTTGCCTGCTGTTTGTCCAATCATTGACATTGCCTGCACAAATGTACAAATATAAACATTAACCTAGGGTTTAAGAATGTACAGTGTGAAACGTCTATTAGTGAATACCCAGGATTAATATTTAACCCCAGTTTTAGTATGAGCAGTGTGAAATGTGATTACAGATAACCCATGATTCCTTTTAGGCATGGTTTAGATTAACCCAGTGTAAACTATTACAAGTGTGAAAAACCCTAATATACCTTAAACGTACAAAAAGAGACAACCGAGCTGTAAACAGGTCAGATAAAAAGCTTGGTTGAACTATTTAGGCACGTGCATGAATATGCACCTCACTGTGTTGACAATCATATGGTGAGGCTTTAACGTCATAAATATGCAATTACAGCAGATATATAATGCATTGGAATTTCCAAGCGTAAGCACTGCACTCCTAGTCATCAGACTCGATGTAGTTCGGCATGATTTCTCTTTCCCCTTCAAGAGGCACTTCCCGGAAGCCTCATCCCACATTGCGCAAACACATCACTCCACCGTGGGGGTGGACAACCCCACCTGCCTCATCTCATCTCCAGATTACCAAAGACTCAGAGAGACAGCCCAACCTGAATGACAAGATTGATTTGTGTGAGTCGTTCCTCTGCCCTCAGCATTGGGAGGCCGTCAAGCCTGCCTATTGATAGCCGCCCCCTCACCGTTACTTCTCATTGCCATTATTGATCAGGCAGTATTTCAATGGCGCGTGACCTGGGACATCTGTTGCAGATTGCCTACTTGTCACTCAGTCTGCGGTGAGGTCATGCCCCCTCTCGCCACTCCGTGCATTAGATCGTCTGTATTATTATTCGCAAGAGAAGCACTCTGGGAGATTGTGTCGATGCATACAGAATCCTCCTGAGCGAGGCATCCGTGGCTGGCTGCTTCGGTGGGGGGCGGCATGGTGTAGAGGTGGGAAGACAGACGGGCAAGTGAGTAGGTGCCAACACGCCGAGTGACTGGCTTATGTCCACAGCATATTACTGTAGTGTAGGGTAAGAGACCGATGCAAGGTCCTGGCCTCTTGTCACTGAACGGATTTACTTAGAAGTGTGAATGTGGCGTACAAATGATAGCTTTGAGGCAGAGGAAGGACAGTATCTTTGGTTTCAGGCAGGACATGAATTCTGACTCGCATATCTTACTTTATGGATTAAAGAAACTCTTGTGGAAACAAAGTAAACTTTAGCATACTTAGAAACAGAACTTATTATGAAAGCAATACACTTCAGATGATTATGCTTACGTGCTTATTTTTCATTTAATGACTTTCCAAATGTTCTCTATAGTTCTAAGATCTGGACTGCAGGCAGGTCAATCCAGCACCTGGACTCTACTACTACAAAGCCATGCTGTTGTAATAGCTGCAATATGTGGTTTTGCATTGTCCTTCTAAAATACACAAGGCCTTCCCAGAAATAGACGTCGTCTGGAAGGAAGCGTATGCTGCTCTCAAACCTTTATATACCTTTCAGCATTCATGGAGGTCCAATGTACTGCGGAGTTTAGCTCCAACCCTGAAAAAACTCACCTACCTGTGATTTTCTAATGATCCCAAAGACACCGATTAGCATGCTCAGGTGTGTTTGATTAGGGTTAGAGCTAAACTCTGCAGGAAAATGGATCTCGAGGTCCAGATTTGAGGATCACTGCCATATGCACTTATGCACCCTCATACCACAGGACACAGTGTCCGTGATTTCCAACAAGAATGTCAAATTTGGATACATCTGACCATAGAACACTTTCCCATTTTGAAATAATCCACTTAAAATTAGCTTTGGCCAACAGGACATGACAGAGCTTCTGGACCATATTCACATATGGCTACCTTTTTGCACGATAGAGTTTAGTTGGCATCTGCAGGAGGCATGGTGGATTGTGTTTACCGACAGTGGTTTCTGGAAGTATTCCTGGGCCCATTTAGTAACGTAAATGACAAAATCTTGCAGATAAATGATGAGGTTTTGTGAGGTCCTTAAAACCAAGTGCATCCAACAAAGTTTTTGGCCTTGTCCCTTACGCGCATAGATTTATATGTATAGATGGTGAGATTTGCAAAGCCTTTGCAATTTGACATTGATGAATTGATGAAGTATTGCACAATTTTTGTATGTAGTCTTTCACAGATTGGAGAGCCTCTGCCCATCTTTACTTCTGGGACACTCTGCCTCTCTAAGACATCCCTTTTATAGCTAGTCATGTTAAAGACCTGATGTCAATTAACTTAATTAGTTGCTAGACATTCTCCCAGCTGAATCTCTTCAAAACTTCTTGCTTTTTCAGCCATTTGTTTCAGCCCTGCCATCTTTTGTGAGATCTTTAACAAATGTTTAAACATTTGTTATGCTCTCAGTGTTCTAAGCGAATAAAATTATTGGCTTGTGTCAAAAATAATAATGATACAATTTACAAACATCCAAACATCTCCAGAATTTGTGTTGTAAGGAGGCCCTAAAAATAAAAGCTGCTGGTAGTGTATATTGTAAAGGTAAATTATTTTGATTGCGTTAAGATATTGATGGCTATTCACTAATTACTTGTGTTTTGCTGTACTGGCCTTCACAAACCCAGAGAGGGCTTCTTCTCTGACCAGCTGGTTCTGCAATAGAGGAAAAGCTGAAATAGATTCAACACAATTGTGATGTGCTAACTGATCAAATTGGGCTGTAATCACTCTAATCAAAGCCTAATCACTGGTTTTTGCTGGAGTGGTTGCTCTGCTGAGAATAGCTTAATAGAGAGCAGCCATCTCTGTGTTTGTGGTGTTGCTTTGAAAGTCAATTTCACCCTAACATTAGTTTCACCATAACAAGACTAAACAAATGAGATTTAGCCTTGTTATACAATGTCAATTGAAGTGTTAATAACAACATGTTAAAGTTTTGTTTTTGCATGCACTGTAGGATTCTATTTGAACAAGGCTATCTTTCCTTGCATGGCCAGGTTTGGTAAATATTTTGTGAGCATATTTTAACATTTTTATCTCAGCCAAAGTCAGTAAAAGTCACAATGCAAATGAACTACAGTTTTTCCTCTAACTCCAATATAATATGGTCCAATTAGGAAAGACAATTATTGCAATACAATACACCTACAACACTCAATTTTAATTTGACCTTCCTTGACTTTTCACAATACAAAAGAATATTAGCAACCGACCTGGAACAACCATCACAAAGCATTAACTTATACAAGTAATGCAAGTTTAGCTTATACAATGCCCAGTCTGCCTAACCAGCCTTTAAACTGGCCCAGTGTAACTAATTTGAGTGCAGCATATGCGTTGAATTCAATTGAGCTGTAGGTCACGTGTGGTGCAATGCACCATGGGAGCGCTGGCGATGCGACAGCTTTAGCAGGTGAAGCTATTACCAGCACAGTTGGCCCCACTGCATACACCTGCCTCCCGCCCAGCAGGTGAAACTGGGAGGAGAAGCTGGACACTGTGGGAACAGGAAGGACATCAGTAGGGGACAACGTTTAGCATCTCAGGAGGAGCAGTAAAGCCGTCCCATTAAACTGCCAACACAGGATCTAACTGTTGATCGCCTCAATTGTGAAGCCTGCTGTAGGGACGCATGACTGCTTTGCACCATTGAGTAAATGGGTTTGTGTGTTTACTTTAGCTTTATAGCCTGCTTTAGTTGTGTATTTGCATCTCTTTATGTGCACATTAAGTAATTTTGATTATAGGCTTGTAGGGGTGGGATATGAGTAAGGTGGAAAAGTGTCAGGATGTTTAAAGTTTGGCACCCATGAGATATCTCCATGGCTGTTTTGTTTTGTTTTGTGTTTGGTTTCAGTGTGTGAATCTAGATTGCCATTACATTATAAGTACATGCTTTTAGCTCCTTTATATTGTGCTTCTAACTTTGGCTTTGATGTCATTTGGAAACCAAGTCTGCACAGCAGTGATTCATTTGGAGCCAGAGACTACGTAGTAGTGATTTGATTGGAGCTTGAGTCAGTACAGTACTGATTCATTTGGAGTCTAAATCTGTGCATTCATTCAGCTTTGGTCTGTGCAGTAGCGATTCTTTTGGAGCCAGAGTCTGCACTGTAGTGATTCGTATAGAGCTTGGTTCTCATGGAGTAGTGTTTCATTTGGAGTCTGAGTCTGCGCTGTAGTAATTCGTATAGAGCTTGGGTCTGCACAATTGTGATTCATTTGAAGCCTGAGTCTGCGCTGTAGTGATTCATATAGAGCTTGGGTCTGTGCAGTAGTGATTCATTTGAGCCTGAGTCTGCGCAGCAGTGATTCATTTGGAGCCTGAGTCTGCACTGTAGTGATTCATATAGAGCTTGGGTCTGTGCAGTAGTGATTCATTTGAAGCCTGAGTCTGCGCAGCAGTGATTCATTTGGAGCCTGAGTCTGCGCAGTAGTGATTCATTTGGAGCCTGAGTCTGCACTGTAGTGATTCATATAGAGCTTGGGTCTGTGCAGTAGTGATTCATTTGAAGCCTGAGTCTATGCAGTTGTATCAAAATCCCACCAAAAGTCCTGCACACCAAATTACAAGCTCCCAATCATGAAAGAACACCCCATTTGTATTACTTTGACTAATTAAAAGAAAAATCATAAGAAAAAAACACAGCAGCTACACTGCAATAGTTTGTCTTCACTTTTTTAAACTGGAACGAAGCAGGGATGTCTCATCCACGTCTCAACTTTAAGGACTCAAAGTATCTGCTGGTAAAGTCTTGATGCTAGAGAACACAGGACTCATTCAGATGTCTGGTGGAGTTCATGCCTCAGTGCATCAGAGCTGTTTTTGCTGCACAAGGGGGGATGTACAAAAGAAGACTTTAATGTTGTGGCTGATCAGTGTATATTCAAGAAGAATGAACTAAATTCATTGTTCAATATTTATTCACTATGTAATATTTTGTATTTTTTAATGTACATAATTTAATATATCGATTGTCAATCATTCGTAATAAAATGTTTTCTTTTTGTAAGAATAATGGCGAGTGACAATGTGACCACTGTCCATGCTGTATTACCTGGCCTCTGGGGAAGCAGTGTTTGCTACAATACATCCAACAGAGCATTCAAAACAAGTGGCTCTAATTCACTCTACAACAGCATGCCAGTCGGTTCAAGGAGGTAAAGACAGCTCAATCCGGTGCAGAAAGGAGGTGGATGAGGGGAATGAAAACAACATGGCTCGATTTGCATGTTTGGGGGGGATGGGTGGTATGGAGTCTTAAGAATTATGCTTATTATAAAATTAATAATAAAAAAAACCATCGCATAGCATCATGACATTATGTAAAATCTAAGTGAATCAAAATGGTGCTGAAGCAGAAGCGGAATAGAGAGAAAAAACAAGGCATGTTCTAGAGAGACAGCAAGCATGAGCCTGTTTGACTCGAGCTTTTGATAGTGTTGCCATGGTGACCAGGAGCAAATCTCCCAAGCGTCGTCATCGGCATGACTCTTCCCGTGGAAACGGTGGGATAAAAATAGACGTAGGACCAGAGAACAAAGGCCTATTTAAGAAGGAAGGAGAAAACGAAAGGAAATGGAAAAACAGGCACTGATGAAAAAGATGTCACACGTCTGACTGGTGCTGGAGCATGGATGTAAAGCAGACAGGCTGGACCAAGTTTTAAAATGGCGGTCCTTTGATTGACAGGAGAAGCTGAGCTGCGGGGGGCAGGAAATCCCGTTGTTAGCGCAGCCCATTTTGAAGCTGTCGGTACTGGCAGGGCCACCTCCTGTGTCTATACTGCTCCCACACAAATGCTCGCTCCGTGCGGAGAAGCTGTGTTTTCCTGTTCAGCGCTTCCGTACAATTCCATATTATGCTTACAGATGATGATGTAGTAGCAGTGAAAAATATTGATTGGGGTACTATGCAGAAAGCTAAAATAAGAGTGCAACCTTTTTTTTTTCCATAGAAACTCCGGGGGCCTTGCCCACCACTGGGGCGGCAAAAAGCACAATCCCAGGTCCTCTCTCCTCGTCAGAAGTTCGGTAATTACACATGTTTGTATTTACTTTAAATTACCATGATTTCCTTAAAGGTGTGTATATGTTTCGGTTTAAGGGTGGAACCGCGCATTCTTGTGTTCTGAAAGTGTTTGATTCCTATACAGCCTTGGATACGACATGCAGAAAATGAATACGAATTGACAATTCATTCCTGCAACTTCCTAATAACCAAAAGCCAGTTGGTAATTTTAACACATCATGTGCACAATTTACTATTTGTTCACTCACTTTAAGTAAATCATGAGCATCTTTTGGGCCTACCGATGTGGTTTCATTTTGTTTATTGAATGATTCATCTTTGGAAAAACAGACTACATCAGTGTTACATTCCTGTCATCATTTATTCATGACAGCAGTAATAGAGGTCTTTTCTCACCAGGCAAAAAAGAATGATGGGTGTATGAAATTGCAGACAGGAATTAGTGAAAAGTGCTCTTGAGTGTAGTTAAAACTAGGCAACGAAGTCGGGCAAATATTGATCACTATTTGCTTAAAACAAAAGGTGATCAATTAGTAAATCGTCAGAGAAAAGAATTGTTAACTTGTGGCACAATATGAGTTGTTTTTCCACAAGTTCCGTCCGGGGCTTCATATATTCCAGGAACAAAAATGGAAGTGAGAACGAGATAAATACAGCATTTATCTTCGAAGATTTTCAGTGAATAATATTACAATCTGCGTCAATAAAGTCTGTGTTTTATGCACAGGCCTTAGCTCACCTCTTGGCTAATGTGTAATAATTGGCTCATTTTCCTTTTAAGTCTGACCTGCTCTCGATTTTAAGGACAGCGAGGATGCTGATGTTGGGGAACTCCTGGGGAAGATTCCCAGGTCTCTCTGCGCCCGGCGTGGCAGCTGGCCTGACTGTCGGCATTCGGCTAATGGAATGCCTAAACCCATCTGGAACTCTCCTCTTCCTCCCTCCCACCCCGGTCCCCATGCCAGCTCAAGCTTCCATACACCCACCTGAGTCTCCCAGGATTGCCCATAACGTGGCGTTGCCCACCGAGGCCCCTGCATCGCGGGAGAGTCTGGCTAAATACGGAAACCGGGCTCTACACCTGAGGAACGACTAAATCGTTATAACTTTATTGTATTGAACAATAATCAGTTTAGTGCGTGGTATTTGTTACTTCTTATTAAATTAATAGCTCCGGTCCTAAACGCAAATCACATGGAGAGAAACAAGCCGATACTTATTTTAACTCTTTGCCTGCCATGGCCGATTTGAGATTTTTTTTCTGACTTTCCACACTATTACATACAGTACTGAACACCCGGATCAAAACACAGCAAGAAGAAGCCAAAACAAGCAATCGCGTATACATACAAATATAATGCATATAAATCAAAACTGCCTAAGGCCACAGCCACATGAAGCCTCGTCTCAAGAAATACCTGCATCCGCACGTATTCTACAAACCAACCCAAAATGATGTACTGCTTTAATTCTGCCACAGAGATGCACTAAAAACAGAGAAGAAGGCTTGGACTTGTCCCAAAACCCTTGAACATGAAACATTACATTTATTAATATGTGTTACTGTAGGTTAATAAAAAGACAATCATTCATGTTTTTTTTGTTGTTCTGTGACGTAGCGGTGTCTGATTAGGGTCAAGACGTTGGCTGATGACATAAAAAAAGCTCGTTGTTTTCAGATTTATCCACTCTGGGACACGGTTTCCATAAACATCAATTTATGCATATATAGCTAAACACCTCTCCGTGCGGTCAGGTCCTAACACAG
Organism: Puntigrus tetrazona; assembly: GCF_018831695.1. NCBI lineage: Eukaryota > Metazoa > Chordata > Actinopteri > Cypriniformes > Cyprinidae > Puntigrus > Puntigrus tetrazona. The sequence goes on from NC_056719.1 coordinate 16,283,832, forward strand.
TGCTTCCCAAACCTGTTCCTGCATTCTTTACTAACTCCTGATGAGTGGAATTAGGTGTGCTAGATAAGAGAGACATACAAAAACAGATTCAGGGTTACAGGATTAGTTTTGAGTCGATAAAACCAAACCAGTCCCTTTCAGTTTGTCGGTACCATAAAGCTCATCATTAACTTTCTGTCGACTCAGGCTTGATCCCTTCAGTAATGAGCCACAAGTGATTCACTGTTAAAGATTAAAAGATTGAAAAATATTAAGGATAATAACAATATTAAGAAGATTAAACTATCAATGAGAGAGGAAACCATCTGACCATATAAGTGTAAGTTAGATACTTTATAGAGTTGATAATACACTGTATGGAAGTATAACACTTAAATATCTAAATTTAAAATAAAACTTGCTTTTGTAATGGATTAAGGAGATAATAATTATATACATAATCTCTAAAAATCGGATGATTTTTTATCTTATTACGTAGCGCTCTTTAATTTAGAGTAAGAGAAGTCGGGGGAGTGGCTTTATTGCATCAGAGATGTGTCACTTTGCTTGAAGCTGATTGGCCAGATTTCAGTTTGAGCTCGCTAAACTAGAACATAACCTGCCCCCCGGAACGGGTTAGCTGTGGAAAAGCCACTAAAAACCTGGCTAACCAGCTAAACCGGCTTCATCGTACAGACCCCAGGGCAGGTTTAGGAACCAACACTACTGAATAAAACTTTGACCACAGAAGTGATAGAAGACTACTTAAGTGTTGACGGAAGCTGTCTCAGTTACTCATTATTCTCAATCTGATCTGGATAGGAAATACGACAATAAGTTTTGGTTTTTTTTGTGAAACAAATCCATATTCGGGTTTTGACAGATATAAAAAAAAAAAGCAAAAACGAGGATCTGTTCTGTCTTTTGCGTTCAAATGTTCATATATGATCAAACGTTTGTGACTGGTGACATTTAGTAAAAAGAAAAACTGGCAGAAAGGGTTAGCCACAAGGCCCTTGCCTTGTCAGATATATTTATCTTTCATTCACTCTGCATTTTAATGACAAAATAGTGGGAACAGTTTCGAATTACGGACTAGAACCCTAGTTATTGAATGCCTTTAGTAGTAAGATTAATTACCTGATGCTCTTTGCTCATAAACTGATAAAGCACTGTGATCCAATTAGAATGCTTAAGGACAGCTGTGCCTCGATTCATGTAAAATGCAGAAGAATTCATCCTCCCATGGGGGTCTGGGTAAGTGCTGGCCCTGTTTCTCTGTCTGATTTATGGTGGGCATCTCTCTGCACGCCAGACGCCTGGAGATATGATGATCGTCCTGATGTGGGTGCTCTACTTTCCCATCTCCCCCCTCAGCACGAACGGACCACAGCGCCTCCTTCTCCTTCTCCTTCTGTGTCTCTGTGTCTCTCTCTCTCTGGCGAGCTTCATCGTGCCTGAACATCGCCACCTGCTGGTCAGATTCCTGTCAGACAGCCGGCGTGTTTACTGTAAATCATGTGGGATTTGTCAGTGCTGTTATGAATCGAAGGCTAATCCCCTGAGCTGGTTCATAACAACTTCATTGTATTGTATTTGATTACTTATTAGTGCATTAAAAAATGCGTTGCTGTTTGTGATTTACTAGTAGTAGTAGTAGTAGTAGTAGTAGTGGCCTAGTAGTATTTTTTTGTTAATTGAAGATTTGGAAGATTTTTGCTAACTGTATCACATTGTTTTATGGTTTGTTATTAAATGCTAAATTTTCCTCTGTTGCACTTGAACAAGAACTTATCTATATGTCTATAAAAACAGGGCCCGCCAACTCTTAATGCAAAAGAATGTTTATATACACACACACACATATATATATATATATATATATATATATATATATATATATATATATATATATATATACATATATATATATATATATGTTTTTATAATTTTTTTACTTTTTTCGTAAATATAATGTACCTCTGGCTAGAGTTGTGTGATTCATTAGAACATTAGTAAATATAAAATATTTCAATTATTATCCTAAGCATCCATCCATTTTCCAGAGCACATGTCCAGTAAGGCCATCTAGCATCTTGAACAGGAAAACTCTTTCTTATGTAAATTTGTATGTATATATATATATATATATATATATATATATATATACACACACACACACACACACACACACACACACACCACATACCCATACCAACTCTTATTTACATGCTATGTTGTGTCTGTCTTTCTATACATGCTGTTTCATTATTCTGTGTCTTGCTGCTTGTCTACTCGGAGCTTCTGCATAATCAAATTCTTTATGTTTTGATAATTACGCTGCTTTTATATTTCATATTTTCACTGGTAAACAAGACCAAATTATTTTTGCAGAGCGCTCGCTACTAAGGCAGTATAGCGACACGTTCTGTAGTTTTTTGTAACAATTAGACCTCAAATAAGGTGAAATATACACATGAGTGGGCCCAATGGGTTAATCAGTGACACATCGGTGAGCAATTCCTCTATGTATAGCAACTGACAAACAACTAATTCAGCTGCAGTACTGCTCATCTCCTCCAGGGTGTCTCAAATATCCGTCCTCTGTAAGACAAGGCATCCATCACTCTGGATTTCCTCCCTGCTCTTCAGTTATTTATTCTAGCCCACATGGTCCTAAAGTCAGTAGGACAATCCGAACGCCCCTTTAACTTGGCTCAAGGGAAAGGCTGAAGCGTGGGGTGAGCCTGAGGGCCAATTTGGACTCTCCGTTATCTTTTAGCCAGCACTTCATACATGGGTGCCAGAAACAGGGGCCATCCGGCCTCAGTATGCTCGATAAGAGGTTATCTGCTTAACCATGCAGAAGGTGCAAGCACTAACAACTCACACAGACATACAGATGTCCACAGACTTGTCAATCCCATCCCAAAATCTTTTTTCACCCATCCTAATCTTCGTGGAAAAAAAAAAGAAAAAGATTTTTCCTAAATTACGCAGATATTGTACTTTCACGGGCATCTCTCATTTATTTTGACCTTTGTTGAATACCATAATGCTAATTTTCTTGCTGCGCACGATTATTCTGACTGCCTGGTGCATCTTCATTATGGATTTAGACCTTTTGTTAACGTTCTGGGTCAAATAACTGTTGGTTGTTCAAATACTGCCTGCTGATGTCTCATAAAAATGAAGTTAATCAATAAGGGAGCCCGATGACAGCCTGCTCAAAAATCAGCGACGTGTAAGATCAAATTAAAAAAAAAGATTTTTCTTAATTATGTATAATACTATATGTGGACATGTGACCTTCCAAAATATATGCAGACATATATATATATCATATAAATAAATATATATATATATATAATATAAAATAATAAAATGCAAAAAAATAATAATAATAATAATATATATATATATATATATATATATATATATATATATATATATATATATATATATATATATATATATATATATATATATATATTTTTTTTTTTTTTTTTTTCCATGAGACAAACACTCAAGTTGCAAGTTATAAAGTCAGATTTGGAAGTTGCAATTATGTTATTTATTATTTTATTTTATTTTATTTTCAGAAACAGGCTTTCATGGGCTACAGCAAAAACAAAAAAGTTCATAAAAAGGTTTCTGAAAATGGCAGCGCACTGCATTTCTCTGACACATAAGGTCTGAAGTATAGTGTAAAGTTACATGCTTTTTAACGTGAGCATGTATTGAATTTGAGCATTTTAGCTGTGCTGCTTTTCAAAAACATTAAATGAAATCCTGCAGGCAATCCTGATAACTTGATAACTGATAAATTGTTTTAAAAAACGAATCCTACACTGGCCTGCAGGAAAGGATTGCAGAAAATGAGCGGGTGAGAAGGGAATAATGTGGGTGGGTTGCTCCTGGTAGGTAGAGTGAATAAAAGGGTAATGGATATAACAAGAGCGGCCCTGTGGGGACATGAGGAAGTGGCTGAGGCAGTAGAAAAAGAGGGGAGACCTTTAAAGGCTGAAGGGATGGAGGCGAGACCTCGGGTGAGACATCCCTGAGGCCCCTAACCCCCGTCGCTCAGATCCTGCGCAATCCCAGAGGGATGATTATTTGACAAAGCAATCTGACCACCAGCTAAATAAGGCCTTTCTCAAATTTATGACAGAGCCGATGCCAAGTGCCAAAGGGGTTGAGCTTCCGGACTCGAGGAGGAGTGCAGAGGGAGAAAAAAAATAAATAGATGTGGGCGATGAAGTCCAAACATTCTCACCGAAGCCTCAGAGGTGTTACTGTAAGTATTTCCTGATGGCTATGCGCATTGTGTAAAGCGCATTCATGGCTCCTCGGCTGCCCCTGCACTGCAGACTATTGAGCTGTGCACAGCTAAGATATGATTTATTTTTTTTTTTAATATCTTCTGTAGCAAGACCTGCGATTACCGGCAACACCTTGCAATTCACTTACAGGTCGCGCTTTGGCATTGGAACGTGTTTATCGTGTTTGCAAAGGAGGAAACTTATAAATGCTTATATTCTTGGACTACCAAGCGAATAATGAGTGGATACGTACATATCCGAGTATGATAAATTACAGAAATGCCGGACTGTCACGTACACTCGCTTTGCACTAAATTAATTACAAATGTTTTTCATGCACCCGTATTTTAAAGCTACATTTGGATGTTTATCTTTTCCACATTTTTTGGATGGTTTTCTCAGCTTTAGCATCGAACATCAATAACCCAGCAGCACAACTTGTCTATATAATAATATTACAGATAGTACGTTTCCACATAATGAACCCTTTCTCCATTCGAAATGCCTCATTGGTTTTTAGTTAGCTATTGTACACGTAGTAACGAAAGCTGAATTTCATAAAACCATGAATATTTTGAAAAAGAAGTGTGTTTGATTGTGCCTCTTCAGGTCACAACCAAAGACTTTTAATCTGTAATATTGTGACTAAATTGTCTGACATCTAACAGGGTATGTACAGAATTGTTCATGGTATGATCTATAACATGCATTTTGAAAAAAAAGTTGGAACAGAAGGCCTGATCATTGAGTTATCACCAGACTGTAGGTGTCACTTTTTGTGTTTGTTCTCATTCCCCAAGTGCTTGTATATGACTCATCCCCATTCTGTGTTAATTGTGTCATTAGGTTCAGGTGTGTGTCGTTAATTATTAAGTTTGATTTTGTTCAGCGTTTGATCGTCTGGTATTGTTTATGTATATGTCTGGTTCTTGTACATCTGCGTTGGATACCCTTTTCGTGGATTGTTATATTCTATAAACTGTTACTATTTATCTTTGTGCCTTTGTTCCCGGACTGCACCGTGACAGAATACCGAATCTAAAAAGTAAGTTGCGTGTTGAGAGAGGGTGGAGAAAACCACAGATAGCGTGAGCGTCCACTCCACTCCATGTCTGAGGGTGAGCTGATTATACATCTGGGGCTTATGGACAAGGAAAAGGATTGAATAGACTGGGAAACCGAGAAGAGGGTTCCCAATCACAAACCCTCTTCACACCCGTTCCCGTCTCCTCCATCACCGGTTGCTGTCAGCCCCGCTGCTCACCCTCGGTCCACCATCTGTGTGCTGGATTCGCCGCGGGTCTGCCAGTCTCCATGGCCGTTGCGGCTGGTAGATCCTTCGTCTCTGCCTCCAGAGTCCTGCATCGGTGGCCGGAGACATCTGCTTCGCCTTGGCCCTCCGGATCCTTGGTATCGCCCTGGCTCATCGGCTCTCAACCTCGTGCTCCTGCTCCGTCGCTGTCGGTCGGCCCCCTGGAGCCATCAGCACTTCCTCCACCATGGGTCACCATCATGGCTGTGGCCTGGGCCCCTGCTGGCTCCTCCTGCTCCAAGTCCCTCCTTTCTCCACGGCTCATTCCTCCATCAGAACCACCATGGACTCGTTCAAATCACTACTACTTGAGTAAGTACTACATTTGAATTTGACCTTACTGCCCGACTGTTAAAACAGTACGTTCTATATAATATGAATGAGGTAGTAATAGAATTTGGATTTACTACATCCACTATGTTAATGTTGTCACGTGTTGTCATGTGAGTACGAAAATTTAGCAAAAAAAAAAAACTTAATGTGCCTAGTAATGATTAAACAACCTTCTACAGTCGATTGTGAAATCATCTCATCGATGTTTATACTTTTAATTCAGAAGTTTACTTTTTACTTTAAACAAGTGCAACTTAATCACAACAAACAACAATTTTCTCGGAGGTAACGTTTCTTACAAAAAACGCATCTCCAGTTTCAGCCAGTTTTTCGAATACGAGTTCCTCTCGAATACAACTCCTCTCCCGTGGCCTCATGGGATAGGAAAGTGCTCATTGTATGCGTACTGAAGATTTCGGCCGGAAGCAGTAGGTCACCCGAGTATTTCTCGCCTACTATTTTCCATACACTATGAATTGGGAGATACTACTCGCCTCGCATACTGTTTTCCACATGCTGTATAGTATGGAAGTATGTGATTTCGCACACAGCGTCTGTCAATCGTCCTCCCAGTCATCCGAGCACCACCTCCTGCCTGTTTGTATAATCTGCTTCCCGTTTTTCAATTGCGTCATTAGGTTCAGGTGTATCGTTAATTATCTTCAATTACCTTCTCCATATATGTTCAGTGAAAAAATTCTGTTCAGCGTTAGATCAATCTTTATTGTCTTTGCACATGTGTGGTTCTTTGTTGGATACACTTTCTGTGGTTTATTAAATTCTATAAACGGTTATTATTCATCTTCGTGGCTTCTCGCACCGCACCGTGACAGCAGGAGTAGTTTAAAGATCGCTTTCACTGACTTATTGACCACATTATCCTTCCTAAGCAATGTATTATTAGTCACACAAAGCGGATGGCTTCATTTTGCTTGAGGTGCCACCCTTCACAGCTTAAATGCAGAGGAAGGGGGTATTTGATTTTTTTTTTTGTGCTCGTCAAAAATTTGCCACAAATTTTTTTACATCTTCCAAGTTGCCCAAGGACATGCCTTGATAAAATTTCAATCCTCAGCCAATTTCACTCAAAAACACAATATGGATGCTTATCCTGTCTGATGTACTTTCTGTTTTTGGTTTTTTTCCTGACAAACAAAACAAAAAGATTTATGATTAACTTGCAAGCTAGGTCTGCCTGCAAGAAAGCTAAATGAGGTCAGGCTTGAAAACAAATCTCAACCGTAGCCTTTGTTTGGGTTTCATTAAAACTCTCTGCCACACTTGGAGAAACGCTATGAAAGATAAGAAACATGCAATGAAAGATTAAGCCTGCCCTCGAGTTTATATATTTTAGAAACAAATGTGTTCACGTGAGAGACCTGCTTGACAAAGCTGGGTGTGTTTCATTTAACTATCTTGTGCACTTTTTACTCACTATTCACACTCTCAGATTGAATCGTCTATAATGTCTAACAATATTCAACAGGGAATATATATGCATCACAGAAGAATTCTGTAATTTTTTTTAAGCGGAGTGGGTCAGTGAGTGAGTGACTGAAATGAAAAAATTAATTGCATAGGTGAAAATTGCATTTAATTATTTCATATAGCATTTTCAGTTTTCAAGAATGTTAGCTTGTAGATATTATAAATGAGGGTCAGAATTGTTGTATATGAAGCAATTTAAACTAAATAGTTTTTATAGCTTTGGGCAAAAAAAAACATTTAATCATTACAGTGCAAGGCATTTTAAAATTTGAAGTTTTAGGGCAGCCTTTGTGTAAAAAATGGAAGATATTACAGTATTTATACAATGTAGTGATTTATTAGACATCCTCGCTTAGATACAAAAACTTGGCTATGTGGCTGCTTTGAATGAGTTTCTTATCAATCTTTTTTATGATCTGTGGGTTTCTCTGAACCTTGTACCTTTTAAATAATTACCTTTCGAAACTCTCTTTACAGGGTCACACCTTTTGAATAAAGTTATGGCTATTGAACACATTCTTTTCATTGCATGGATTTTTCAAGCAATTTTCTAGTAAGCCTTGCGTACGGGATGAATACTGTTTTGGGGGAAGGGCCTCTGGCACTGCAGCTGCCATATCCCATGAGCACCACCGCCTCTGCAAAACAAAACGACGTGTCTTATGGTTTCACATCAAACACACTCAGAATAAACACATCCATTTTTTTTTTTACCACAGTGGATTACACAGAAGTTTTCCTCGTATTGATGTGAAGTGTTTTTCGTGCAGTCTCGCATCTATTCTCATCTCAGATCTCTGAGGGTTCACTGGTGGGCACACCAGGGGATAATGGATTTGATCATTAAGGAAAATGATTGCATATCATGCACAGTCGTTTTAAATATATGGGGAAGTGCAGTATTGTTCAATACAAGACACTTTGAAGGTTAACAATCCCTCTCTAATCTTGTTATGAATCCAAGCTCCTGATTTTCCCTCAATCACAGAGTAATTAATTTAGCTCATCTGAATGTTTTGTAACCGTATGGCTAATGTGTTTCCCTCTGCCTGTTGTGTTGATGTTTATTAGCTTTTATCAGTCAGTGGCGAACTCCATTCACCCAGCACATCCATCACAGAGGTTCACATCTGCAACGCTTACCCCCAATCCAATATAATTGTACCCTGTGGCTGTATATAGTTCCCTTCGGAGCGGCGGAGTTAATAATCAAACCAGATATATGGAACCTACTGTTTATTGTGGTCATTGAGTTGATCAGTTGACCTTTCACCTTGGCTTGTGATTGCCAGAAGAGAAATCTTAAAGAGCAGAAAATTGACCACCTGTAGAAAAATTAATGAGAGCAATCATAACGCTAAACATGCTAGCAGTAGGATTGGAAGTCCCACCTGTCAGTTAAAAGAGATAATTGCCCTAATGATATAATTTGTTCTCCATCTTGTTTATTGCCCAGTGTTGGGCACCAGTGCTTTAGTTGAATACCGAAGCTGTTAGTTTACAGCAGGGTTAATCGTCTCTAGCTCTGGAAGGCCACTGCACTGCGGAGTTTAGCTTAGGAATTCTCAATGCTGGCACTTTCGATGTCCACTTGCATGTAGAGTATAGGTGCTTTCATGTCATGTTTTAATTATTGTAATTACAAGGTTAGGACTTGCGTAGGAAATGCGTTCACATCCTTTAGAATTTGCAGCTACAAGCTGTAAACTGGGAGATAGAAGTTACAACCTATAACGTGTAACCGTTGTAGATTCATAGTGGGATTGATAGTGTTGCCATAGCAATGCATAATTCCCAGTCAGAGGATGTGAACAGCTCCGATTAAAATGTCACGTGTTGTCATCTCGTAATTAAGGTAATTACGCCTTGGCGTGAATGCAGCTTTTAGCTCATACCTTGATAAATTTCACCTGTCTGTAACTTTCCAGTAATTCTGGAGATCTATTAGCTTGGTCATGTGTTTAATTAGGGTTGGAGCTAAGCTCTCCAGGAAAGTGGACATCGAAGGCCAGAACTGAGAACCCCTGGTTTAGCTAAAGTAACTGCAGATGCTACATCCATTGCATTCAATATATTGTTTTCTTGCATCTTCAAAAACCTCTGTTCCAGTACTGCTTTTTGATTAATACATCTTTCTCGTTATTAGCAAAACAGAACCTACAATTGGAAAACAAACCTTTGGTTATGTATGTAACCTTGGTTCCTTTTGTGGGGAATGAGAGCATCGCTTGCTGATGCTATGGAAACCCTGCATATTCCTTTCTCAGCAGAGCAGCTTTTTTTATGGAGGCATAGGTAAACTTGTAGATTTGGAATATAATGAACAAAACCCTTTGTGGTGCTTTGTAAGGTTTCTTCAATGGGACCTTGGTGGTGGGTATCGCCATGCTTAATGGCAAAGGCGCTGGTGGAATTACTTGCATTTTAATAAAATAAAGTAAATAAACAAGATGTGCTTTCAGCCATCTTGTTTCTAAATTGAACTCAAAATCAACAAATACTTGACAGAAATATATCTACGGAAAGTGTCTACTTTTAAATTAAGTCTTATCCAAAACAAATACTGCTGAAGACTACAAATGCTGAGAAAAAAAAAAATCACAAACGTCAGGGCATGTCAAAACTTGTCAAAAACATATTTAATATTTTGTTTGCAAATTAAAAGTTTTGTGAAAATGCTCAAAAGTGCTGGCAAAGGTTGACAATGCTGGTGGGAATATGAGTTAAGTGTAGCTTAAGCTGGAGTAGTGCATGCAGAAAATGCTTAAAGGAATGCAAGCACTGAACCAACCAGTGAACTGGCTCCAGACTGCACTCTGCACCACTGACGCAAATAGTAAAGGGCATTCTTGCATTCAAGTACAGGGGGGTTTTGGATTAAAAATGGTCTTTTTAATCTCTCACCAACAAGAGACACGCTCTATCTTCCCAAACTGTTGTAAGAGCTGCTGGAAGCAGATGTTAGGAAGGCATATAAGCAAGCCGAAGGCCACATATGAGCCAAAACATCTAACCCAGAAGTGATGGAGAAGAAAAAGAGAATCAAAGGGGGAACTGGACTGCCTCTGCCTGGTCGAACCTCTATCAAGTTGGACATATGGTCTCAGCATCCATTCTCTGGGCCTCAGATAATGCTTCCAGAATCAACTTCTGGGATATGCATTTCCCTTAGTGCCAGAAACCTTTTTCTGCACCCAAAGAAGAGCGTTCCGTCCTAACCTCTACACTAGGCTTTATGTACTTGACTATCCTCATGTACCGCCCTGCTGACTACACTACATTTGTGAATGTCCACAAGCAACCAGCTCTAATTCAGAAAACAAGGCAAACATTTAAGTGAAGAGAAGATCACTCTTCCAGTCTTCTCAAACGTATATAGCACCTGTAGGCAATCACGAAAAATGCTGAACAAGTGTAAATACCAAGAGCACTTAGAGAAGGTATAAGATATTAAGTCCAGGCTGAAAAGAAATCTAAATTGTTCAGGTTTGCCCAAAATGCAAGTCTGAGGAACTTCCTATGTTTCAGAGTAAAGTTTAGCTCAAACCGGTTAAACCACCATTGTTCCTATGCTTTGGAAAACACTGGATCTAGAAGCCAGATTCCTTTTGTGAATGAGCCATTTCCTCTAAGGCTCTAAAAGGGAAGGATTTTCATAGCCTAGATACTAGTTTGTTAACTTGTCTCTCAAATATTGTGCTACAAACATCATTTACAGCTTTAACTTTTCATTGTTGCCAACTGACCATGGTATAAGCTAAATAACAGACTATAGATATTTGTGCATTAAATGTTTTTAATGTACTTCGCGTCAGGTGGTTCTTGGCCTCCATGTCATCCATTTATTTTTTTTTTTTAATGCTGTGCATTATTTTTCATGTATTTCACTGCTATGGCCTTTGGGTAGATCTGTAAAGATGGTCATTTTCAAATATGACTGTTGACATGAAATGTAGTAGTAATAAGTCCATTTTTGTAACATTTAAAAAGAAGCAGAATACTCACACTGGACCTTATCGGTGATGCATTGAGAGTAGAAAGTTCCTGTTTACTTGCTTCGCAGCAGCAGCAATAATCTTCAACAACAGCATAACCAGCAGCAATCCAGCAGTGTAGCAGATGCATGCCACCAAGACCAAATACATCAACGTTGTCATATCCATTATCGTGCTAAAATCTTCAGATTATGATAACATGATAACAACTAAGGTCATGTGTCCTGTAGAAGTAATGTTCATTGTTGGAGTGTGTTAATACCGTTAATGATTTATGCATAAATAATAATAATGGTTCAGCACATTTGTCATTGTGCCTCTAACATAAAAGCTCAATTAAACTTCTTTAAATCGATACTAGTCTACATTACAATGTAAATGCACCTCGAAGGTCAGGCAGCTTTTCCATTCAGATTCTGACAGCTGAACGGCTAAACAAAACACAGTGTGTGCCAAAGCAGATGCAGATGTGAGGTACATAAATGTTTTTTAAATAATTGACTAATATGTCCCTGGCAGGTGTAGTCATGTCTCCATACATTCCTTAGTCCAGTGTTTAAATAAAGACAGATGGCTACTGCTGTATATATTAGTGCTTTTGTAACCAAACCCACATTGCTTTTAAGTGATTATGGTCTGATTAAGTTTAAAATTTTGCACATGCATCCCATGAAATCGTAACGATTTTTCGATCACTGGATATCCAAACACTGACAGTAAACCAAACCTCTTACAGCAGTTAATGCAGTATTTTTATATTTTTGTAAACATGTAAAATGCTATTTCTCTTCTAATCTAATTATTTGCTGTTCTTGATAAAGTTGTGAATATTCCTGCGTTTCTCCATTCAAGCTCTCTACCGCAACTAGATGTTTCTCCATACCGCAACTAGACGCCACAGACTGAACCGACTTGCCTTAAAGGAAATTTGTTTCCAGCTTCCATAGTTTGACCTTAGATGGGTCTTACCATTATCTTCAAGTCACGCTAGACTTCTCCCACTGACACGGAGTTCAGAACAGTGGCTCTCATGTGAATAATAAGCTTTGTAAATTTGCGAGACCTGACACATCTAGAGTTTACGACACACTTTTTGTGTAGTTTGTGTAACTGAGTTTTGTCATATTTCTTCCTGAGTATTTTTACAAGGAGTTCTGTGGGGATGCATAAAGGTTTTTGCCTTTCCCAGCTACAGGATATGTGGGCCACGGTTCTGGAAGCAGCACAGCACTTCTGGGACTTCTCATTCGAAAGGATGTCTTGCTGCACACTGACCTGGCCTTTGTGCACGTCCTGGGCTTTGCTTTTTTATTTTTATTTTTATTTTTTCTTCTACAACCCTTGAAATGTTTTGTTCCTACTTTAAGTTCTCAAATATGAGAAAACATCAAAGCGTGTTATAGGAGCAGGGGCAATTCCCAAATCAGGAAGTCTTCGGTTTTTAAAGTTTCCAAGTCGTGTATGAATGCAAGCTTGAACCAGAAATGTACGTTAAAGCAGACCATTAAACAAGACGAACCTGTACACTAGCAGAGGCTATTCTTGAATAACAGCTTTCAGCACCTATACCTCAAAAGAAAATGCTTTTGGAAACGGCTAAAACAAAATGCTTGTAAAGGGTAAAGCACGCAAATGTCAATTTATATGAAACTCAAAAATTGAAGGATAGTTCCACGGTAGATCAATACTGTAATCTTACTCTGCTTTTTATGCAGCCAGATTTTGAAAACATGAAAACATTTCAGTTTTGAGTCTTCATCTGAATAATTAATGTCAATCTTTTTTTTTTTAAAGAGTATACCTTTTGATTAAGAGAGTGCCGCAGCTCAGCAATTTATCAGCAGTTAATTCGACAGTGACCGCTAAGTGTAGGGGTTTTTTTTTTTTTCTGCTAGAATCATGCAGCTACAGTCAAAACACAACTGCGTATCTTGCCTCAGAAGCTCTCTGCAGGGCTTCAGCATGGTGTTTAGTATTCTAGCTGCATAGGTACGCATGATTACATGATCATGTGGGCTGAGCTTCGGCTGGAGGATGGGAGTTGGGAAGAGAAAGAGCGCGAGGTAATGTTGAGTTGTGTGGGAGGGGTAAATAGGCCAGGCTAATCCACAACATTAAAACCAAGAGCAAGATTAGGGGTGCTGGAGAGAAGAAAGCAATAAATAACATTGGCAATCCAATGAGAACACCAATAATGGGACTTTTCTACCGCCTTTGTTAATTGAGAGATATGTAGGGCTATGCATTGGGCAGATTTAAAGGCTGCATGGAACTCTGTGCACAAAGAGTTTGCTGAGAAGGCACACTCCTTTTGTTGTGTGTTTGATGAGTCTATTACTGAGGTAAAGAGTACGGGTTTTATCAAAGGAAAAAGTATACACTTTTAATAAAGGTAATTATTTGGTTGTTATTTGCATCACATAAATGCAAAATGAAACCTATTTATTAACAATAAAAAAAAAAAAATTATATATATATATATATATATATATATGTATATGTATATGTATATATATATATATATATATATATATATATATATATATATATATGTATATGTATATATATATATGTATATGTATATGTGTGTGTATATATATATGTATATGTGTGTGTTTATTTATGTACAAATATAATGAATCAAACAATATACTTATTGTTCTCGTGTTGAAATGCAAAAAAATTCAAATAAATAAAATTATGCTATTGAGGTGTGTACAGTTAGAGTTCTATGTTACAGTGTTAAAGAAGCACTCCACTATTTTTAAAAATAGGCTCATTTATTAAAGTAAATTGTTTCAGATTCATTCAGCCAATCCTGGTCTGGCGGTAGCACTTTTAGTTGCAGCATATCATAGATTACTGAATCAAACAATTATCATCTAGCTAAAAAAAATGAGCAATGAGTTTCTAGATTTTTCCTGTTTAAAACTTCACGCTTCTGTGGTTACATCAAGTACTAAGACAGACGGAAAATGAAAAGTTGCACATTTCTAAGCCGTTATGGCTAGGATCTATACGTGTAATATTCAAGAAACTTTCCTGCCGTACCACAGTGCAGCAGGAGCAATGATATTACACAATATATCAATAATATCTTTGCAGCTAAAGGTGCTACTGCCAGACCAGGAGAGCGGCTGAATTGATTCAAAAATGGTAAAACTGAACTGTTTAAGGAGTTAGAAAATGGGACCATTTTCAAAAATAGTGGAGTGTTCATTTAAGGTGTAGGACTTTAGGGTCAACGGTGTAATTATGGATTGCATATATATCTTTTTTTAAATATAAGCACAATGTAAAACATGCGCTTGTGCACAATAATCTCTCTGTAGCAGATATCAAGTAGTTTAAGAAAATAGTCCTTTATATAGGAATACATGTCTGGTTTTCCATGAAAAACATCATTATTCCAAGATGAGAGTGTAGGGGTTTGATATTCACACATGGTATTGTCTTAATTTGATTTTATTTAGCATTTGGCATCGGTAGCATTTTGGTGATTTTCTGTTATTGTTATCTGGCAAGAATACTAGATTGTTTTTCCACATGGTCGAGCAATTTGGGTACAGCTTTTCTAGCGCATGAAATTGCCCACATGCAATCCAACCAATAAGAACAATGACAAATCCCTTTGTAACTGGAACATATTTCAGAAAAGTACATTTTAAACATTTTACTGTGGACAAGAACGTCATGTTGCAACTCAAATCACAATAAAATTCATATGATAGTAATAAGAATGTAACGACGCATTAATAAGAAAACTCATTGTTTTATATAGTTCGGGTATACAGAGCTTATGTGGACTGCTGTAGATATATATTACAGGAGAAACCACGTACAAGCCTGCTTTCCGAAACACACCACATGTTTGTGTAACATGCTAAGCGGAGAAAAGCAGACAAGCAAACTGCAGCAAAACCCAACGGAAAAAAGCCAAAACCTGGCTATCTTGAAGGGCTGCGGTGCGAAATGATTTGCATAAGCCTCCTCTTTCATCTGGCAAAGCAAAGGAAAAGTTTGCATGTTTATAATTTCAATGTGCAAATGCACATCACTCACTTTTCTTTCTCCTGTCTCCCCCTTGCTCAGAAACAATTGTTTCCCAGGAAATGAATGCAATTTTCTTGTATGGCGCACTGAGGCAAAAGGGAAGTCACGTTTTGACTCAGGGGACTCATTTCTATGAAATTGCAGGTAGTTCTTGTGGCCTTGCTCACTTAGATTAAACGAGGAGACCACAGCCATTTGTCAATGTTCTGTGGCATGGCTAGGGTGCGGCACCTGAGCAAGTCTGCTGAACCGCCTCATTAGAACCAGGTCTGGTGTCAGAGACGCCGCATGCATAAATGTGCGCGAGCACTCAGAAACAAATCTTCCGCAACATAGCCAGGTTCCCATTTACTATCAGATTCACATTTTGCTGCCAAGGCCAGCTTACCCACAGAAAGCCTGCGAAACTGTGATATTTTTTTTTTTTTTTTTTTTTTTTTACCATTGCTAACATATTAATTATTGTCAATTTTTTTTTTTTTTGTCAGTGTTTATTTAACATTATAACATTCCCGTGGTATGTCGTTCATCGCTTTATTACGCGCTTGCAATTGTGAAAAATTCGGAAAGCAGCATTCTTGCTCATGTGGCGTTGTTTAAATATTGTCACGGGCGGATGAAGCACAGCACAAACAGAGGCGTTTGAACCCGGAGGGCGTTTATTTAACAATATATAGGTGATAGGTGAATGGTGAGCCGGTGCACAACCGCTGTCAGTGGCGTTATCTTCTGGGTGCTCGGTGCTCTGGGTGCAGTCGGTGAGTACGGCAACGGTGATTCTTGGGGAATTAGCTCCGTGTCGCGGTTCAAGGACTGGCTTCTAGAAGATACAAAAGAGATAACAGTCAGAGACAGCATGTAGGAGTGTCGTAGCTCACTGGAGTGCGCGAGCCTGGCGTGGCTTATCTGGCCACCGCAAGCGAGCTCCAGGTGCGGCGAGTCCGGTGATTAGTGGCTTTCCCAGGTGATGGTGGTTTATTCCCAGGGCAACGCTGATGGTAGCTCGGGACGCCCGTCACACTCCCAAGCGCTGTCCTGGTCCTGGCGGAGAAAACAGATGAGATCAAGGGGATACTGGGGGTGGGCGGGGTGACCCTGACAGACCTGCAAAAGCTGACCACAGCGGGAGAGTCCGTCGGCGTTCCCGTTGGCGGTTCCAGCGCGGTGTTTCACATCAAAGTGGAAGTCCTGGAGCGCGGAACCAGCGGGTCACCCTGGCATTGGTGTCCTTGGCCGGGACATCCATTGAAGGGGTGCATGGTCGGTCAGCAGGGTGAACCGCCGGCCCAGAAGGTAGTAACGCAGCTCCAGGACTGCCCACCTGATGGCCAGGGCCTCCTTCTCCACCGCTGCGTAGTTCCTCTCGGCTGGGTTCAGCTTCCTGCTGATGAAGAGTACGGGATGCTCCTCACCTGCCTGGACCTGGGACAGGACAGCTCCCAGACCCACGTCGGAAGCATCCGTTTGCAGGAGGAAGGGGCAACCGAAGTCCGGGGCTCGCAGAACCGGGCTTGAAGTCAGGACTTCCTTGATCCGGGTGAAGGCCTCCTCCGCAGCGGGCTCCAGGGTATCCTCTCGGGCTGCCCCTTCCTGGTCAGGTCTGTCAGAGGGGCGGCTATAGAGGAGAAGTTGGGGATAAAACATCGGTAGTATCCGGCCAACCCCAGAAAGCGCGTACCTGGGACTTTGTGGTTGGACGAGAGGAGCCTCGGACGGCCGTGACCTTCTGTTCTTGGGGTTGGATTAGGCCCGGCCAACGCGGTATCCCAGGTACTTGGCCTCGTAGAGCGCCAGGTGACATTTCCTGGGGTTGGCGGTGAGTCCGCCCGTCGGAGATCCCGCAGCACCGCTCCGAGGCGCTCTAGGTGTTCTTCCCAGGTCTCAGAGTGAACCACCACATCATCCAGATAGGCGGCGGCATAGTGTTGGTGAGGCCGGAGTAGAATGTCCATGAGCCGTTGGGCGTGGCGGGTGCCCGTGTAGCCCGGGGAGGGTCCGTACTGCCAGTGGCCACCGGGGGTTGAGAAGGCCGTTTTGGGCTTTGCCGTCGGTTAGGGGACTTGCCAATAGCCTTTGGTGAGGTCCAGTGTTGAGATGTACCGGCCCTCCCCAGGCGATCTAGCAGTTCGTCCACACGGGGCATCGGGTAGCCATCGAACTCAGAGACCTGGTTGAGCCGCCGAAGTCGTTGCAGAAGCGGAGCGAGCCGTCAGGCCAGGGACCAGGACGATCGGGCTGGACCACGGGCTGGTAGATGGCTCAATTACCCCCAACTTCAGCATTTGTTGGATTTCCTCCTCTATAGCCCGCCGACGAGCCTCAGGGATACGGTAGGGCCGCTGTTTTACTATGATGCCGGGAGGAGTTTTGATGTCGTGCTGTAGGATGTGGGTCTGCCCGGCGATGGCGAGAACACATCCGAGAACTGACCGACCAGATGTTTGATGTCTGACTTCTGGGCGGAGACAGCATGACGTTCATGTCGACGACCGGGGCTTCCTGGGTGGTGAGGGCCGCTAGGTTCTCCCTGGTCCCCACCCATTTCTTCAGCAAATTGACATGGTAGATCTGCTCAGGTCGGCGTCGGTCGGGTTGCCTGACTTTATAGTTTACTGGGCCCAGCCGTTCCAGTACGGTGTACGGTCCCTGCCACGTGGCCAGAAACTTGCAGGCCTGGGTGGGGACCAGAACCATGACCGGTCGCCGACTTGGAATTCTCGCGGCTGGGCGGGCGGTTGTAGTGGCGCGTTGCTGAGCTCTCTGGGCCTCCGTCATGTGCTCCGTACCAGGGCATCACCCGTTCGATCCGGTCCGCATGGCCTGGGCGTGTTCGGCGGCCGACCTCTGGGTCGCCGGCTGCTGCTGCTGTTCCCAGGCCTCCCTGGCGACATCCAGCAGGCCTCGGGGCTGACGGCCAAACAGCAGTTCAAATGGTGTGAACCCAGTGGAGGCCTGGGGCACCTCTCGAATCCCGAAGAGGACGTATGGGAGAAGTAAGTCCCAGTCTCTGCGATCCTCGGCCGTCACCCGCCGAAGCATCCGTTTGAGGGTCTGATTGAATCTTTCGACCAGGCCGTCGGTCTGGGGATGGTAGACAGAGGTGCGCAGCTGATGAATCTTCAGCAGCCGGCAGAGGTCGGCCATCACACGGGACATGAACGGGGTGCCTTGGTCGGTCAGAATCTCGCTGGGGATGCCGACACGGGTGGAGAGGAGGAAGAGTTCTTGGGCGATGGCCTTGGCGGTAGCCCTTCGGAGAGGGATAGCTTCTGGATACCGGGTGGCGTAATCGACAATCACCAGAATATGTTCGTGGCCCCGGGCAGACTTTGGCAGCGGCCCTACCAGATCCATCCCGATGCGCTCGAAGGGCACCTCGATGATAGGAAGTGGTATAAGCGGACTGGGGGGAGGAGGCCGGGGCGACGTACGCTGGCATTCAGGGCAAGCCTGGCAAAAGTTTCAGACGTCTCCATCCAGCCCGGCCAGTGGAAACGGTCCCGGATCCTTTGGGTGGTGTTGGCGACCCCTAAGTGTCCCGCCAATGGATGGGCGTGGGCCAGTTCCAATATTGTGTCCACCTTTGACTTTGGGACCACCAACAGACGCTTTTCCTCCCCCCTTCGCTGGGCAACACAGTAGAGCAAACCGTTCTCCACGATGAAGTGCGGGAGAGGATGGGGGCTGGGCGGACTTCCTCTCCCTCGAGGAAGCGCACTTGATCCCAGCAGTGTTTTAGCCTATCGTCGTCCCGTTGAGCCCGACCCGAATGAGCCCCCTCCAGTAACCTGCTGAAACACATCAAAGAATACGTTAGCGTTAGGAGGGGACTCACCATCTCTCCCGCTGTCGGAGGTCATGAGTGCAGTCTGGCGGGCGGGCCCTCTCTTCTTCTCCGGCGGCTTTGGTGGGCTGTCG
Organism: Puntigrus tetrazona; assembly: GCF_018831695.1. NCBI lineage: Eukaryota > Metazoa > Chordata > Actinopteri > Cypriniformes > Cyprinidae > Puntigrus > Puntigrus tetrazona. Next base: position 16,303,232 of record NC_056719.1, read on the forward strand.
GCCCGGGCAGCGTTCTTGAGAGCCTCCGGGAAGCCCGGCCAGTCCCGCCCGAGGATCACCGGCACCGGTAGGTCTTGGACGAGGCCTACCTCCAGGTTCCAGCTTCCACCTGCTGTGGTTATTTTGACCCAGCGGGTCGAGACTTTCTTGGTGTCCCCATGGACACAGGTTATCGGCAGGCGTTTTTGGGCGTGGAACGGGAGGTAGCAGGCGGGACTGGACCAGGCTGACAACGCTGCCAGAGTCCAGGACGGCGTTAACTTGCGCCCGTTTAAGGCGATGGGGACGGCCGGCGCTTCGTGGGGCACCTCCTGGTGTAACCCACAGCCCGCTAGCCAGGCCTGGGTTCCCCGAGCTGGGGTGGTAGAAGCTTCCGTGGGCATGGGTTCGTCCTTTACTGCAGGGCCCGCCGCCCGCCTACTGGCCGCCAGGTGCCCTCCGCGCGCGCTGCTCCTGGGGTGCCCTCCGGGAAAAGGTGGCGCTTCGCCTCGGCTTCCCTCTTGAGTGCCGCTTCAGCCAGCTCGACCGCTTCCACTAACTCCGAGGACGTCCGGGGATTGCGCATGCCGACCGCCTGGCGGTAGGATCGGGGAAGAGCCCGCAAGAGCGGTCGATGACCACCTCTCGACGATCTGGCCGGGGGTCGGGTCCTGATCCAGTAGCCAATGTTGGGCTAGACGGGTGAGCTCGGCGACTTGAGCCCGGGCCGGTCGGCGTGGTTGGAACGCCCAGTCAAAGAACCCCTGGGCTGCGCAGATCGGAGATAGACCGACCCTTCCGAGGATCTCCCGTTTCAGGTCGTCATAGTTGGCAGCCAGGTCAGCCGGCATGGCATAGAAGCTGCGCTGCGCTTCTCCAGTTAGCAGCGGGGCCAGCGCGCGTGCCCACTCTTGGCGATCCCATCCTTCCGTGACGGCGACATTCTCGAACATCTGTAAAAAAATCTCTGGGTCGTCATAGCTGGTCATTTTTGGAAGGAGTTGCGCTGCTTGAATGCGGGGATCGGGCACGGCGGGGCGCGGTCGAGCGGCGGCACCCTGGGCAGCGAGCTCCTGCTCGAGCTGCCCTTGTCGGTTCGCCAGGTGTTCTACGATCTGCTGCTGTCGAAGGGACACCTCTGTGAGTTGCTGTAGCAGCTCCTCCATCTCCTGGCCGGGTCGCGAGCGCTTAGCTGGAGGGGGACAAAGAGAAGAAAAAAAAGATGAGTCGGGGTAGGTGCCCTTTAAACAAAATGGCGTCCGCGGCGTAATGTTTCGTTTTCTTCTTCTCTTTGTTTCAAGCGTGTTTGTGAGTGCTTCAACATGGCGCATTCTCCACCACTTGTCACGGGCGGATGAAGCACAGCACAAACAGAGGCGTTTGAACCCCGGAGGGCGCGTTTATTTAACAATATATAGGTGATAGGTGAATGGTGAGCCGGTGCACAACCGCTGTCAGTGGCGTTATCTTCTGGGTGCTCGGTGCTCTGGGTGCAGTCGGTGAGCACGGCAACGGTGATTCTTGGGAATTAGCTCCGTGTCGCGGTTCAAGGACTGGCTTCTAGAAGATACAAAAGAGATAACAGTCAGAGACAGCATGTAGGAGTGTCGTAGCTCACTGGAGTGCGAGCCTGGCGTGGCTTATCTGGCCACCGGCAAACGAGCTCCAGGTGCGGCGCGAGTCCGGTGATTAGTGGCTTTCCCAGGTGATGGTGGTTTATTCCCAGGGCAACGCTGATGGTAGCTCGGGACGCCCGTCACAATATAAAGCACTTCCGGTGTCTGTTTTGCTAATTTAAAAGTGCACTGCGCAAATTTTAGCGCCATCTAGCTGTGAGATTGTGTTCTCCCGCTCACGCCTGGCCTTAGAGAAGCTACGATGGCTGATATGCAGAGAAGAAATACGAATGAGATAAATTAAGGAATAATATTTACAGATAATATAAATATAAACCGATACGTTATTGCAAATAATATTGTCAGTGTTTTATTCGCAAGAACAACATTTGACAAAACGCGATCTGTGATACAAATAGCTCTTTCTAAGTTAATAGAAGCATAACTGTTCATTGTGTACGGTCTTTACACCTTTGAAAATATAATAATATATTATATTGCATTTTGAACAATCAATTTTCCTATATATTACACACCGCACCTTTAAATTAATTAGATAGCTAGGTATATCATATGCAGTGTCATTAGCTTGATTACTCAATATTAAAACACTTCCTTCTCAGTACATTTGTTTACTTTTTACTGTCCCAATTTAACCAGAAATGCAAACGGTCCAGTGCTTCTCGCAGTCAAATGGCAGTCATAAATTGCTCATCAAAAATAAAAAGGAAGCAATATTTTGACGTATTACCAATTTGTGCAGTGGAGGGGACTTTATTATTTCTGTTTTATTATGACAAACTTACATTCAATGTGAATCAAGAAAAAGTTATGAAATAAACATTTACAAATAAAAAGTGGGCATGGTTTGATCATACCATGAGTAACTGGAAAAAACAAAACATGTAGTTGTCATGTGCTCGTGGTATGCTCAAACCATGCCCATGATATTTAATAACTTCAACTGTAGACATGGTATCAGTGAATTGCAAAGGTGAAGCACATTCGCATTGCTAAGATCGGGCGCTTTCTTAGCGCTGTTTTTGCACCGCTGACATTCTCATTTTGTCATTGACAGGAAAATGTGCAGTACATGTTTGCATCTTCATCTCAGTGTCTCTCTCAGCACTGCAGATTGTGTTTGGATGTTCGTTAACATTATAATAAGGCGTTTCTGACTTTATTTTACTTCTGAGCAAAGAATGAAAACGACCTTTGCCATGAGTATATCAGAGAACACAATCATGTTCAGGTTCTTGTACATTACATGTTCATGAGCGCAAGAATGAGCAAATAAGTTGCTGGCTGCAGTTCACATAATGGCTACTAATAACAAGAATCCTCCGAATCCTATTAGCTAAGTCGTCTAACTCACATTTTCACCAAGTCATAAAATAATACGGTGCATTTAGGTAAGGCCTTACAAAAAGATGGTGTAACTTTCCTGGGATTTAAAATATAACGGCTACCAATTATGCATTTATTCAGCAGGCGCGATATATACAGTACTCGTACAGTATCTCAGTCGCTTGTGCAGACAGTCACTTCAAACATTTACTTCACAATCTTGATCCATTAAATCGGTGTTGTGTAGAGCTGTCGCATGTGTAGGTGTATTTGTGTGCGAGGATGCCCCTGAGAGATGCACGAGTGATGGAGCCTAAACACATTTGCCCGCAGGCTGACAGAAATGCAGTAAATGGTGTATGCATGTGAGCGAAGCACATTAAACAATTCCTGATTTTCTGGGTCAGCACAGGTAAAGATTATGTCAATGGGAAAGGCAATTCCTGAACAACAGATTGTAATTCTGACATTGATTTTTATATGTATTGACATGTGCAAACTGTCTAACTGACTGCCCTGGGTTCCTAAAGCGATACTCTGGGACACAACAATAGCATGATACTTCTAAAAGCATGCTTTCTTGTTTGTGCAAATCCTGAACGTGCTAACCCATAACACATTTTATACTTTATGGTTATGCAGTAGACTATATGCAAAGTGATTTATTTTCGACACGGCCACCGCACACGGTGTTGTCACCAGAGTATATGTTGGACATGTGTATGGATGTGTAGCTTGTCATTGATAAATGAAGGCTTTTAAAGACTCAAAATAAATGCTGGATCCGGTAAAAAGCTTTGTCTCTATCCTTGTCTAATCCTTTGTCTTCGCTAAACAAGAACATTCTCTATGCTGCTGCCAGTGCAAAAACCTCTGTACTTATTTGCAGACAGCATGGAACTTCTTATTTACCATTTGACAAAGTAATAGCTCAGTGAACCAACTAACGAACAAATACATCTCATTCAGTCGCCATCATGTCATTCCAAATCTCTGTGACTGACGGCCTTTTATGAAACACAAAATAAAGGATTTTGAAGAATCCCCAAGCTGCTCTTTTCCATGTCATAAAATCAGAGGCTTAGGCGTCATTTTAAAGCTTTCTTCTGCAAGTATCATTCACACGCTCATGTTGGTATTCGTGACTTATGAGGATGTTTTTTTATACTGTAAAAACTGCATGTGCTATTGCCTTACACTCAAATCTACCCCTTACAGGAAACCTTATGCAGTTTTAGATTTTCAAAAAAGCCTTTTGAATTATGGGGACATTGGCAGCGTCTTCATGAACCACCTTCAAATTTAAATACCTCTGTCATACCCAAATTTGTGTCCCCGTAAACCACAAAAACCAGCACACACACAGTTTTCATGTTTTATGGGGACATACTTGTACTTAACAAGCTATATTTTCAATCTCCCTACACATTTTAGGGAACTTTCTGCATTCATAAAATCAAAAAAAAACTTAATTCTGTATGATTTATAAGTTTGTCTCCTCAAGGGGGCCTTAAAAATGTCCCCACAAGGCCCCACAACATGATGAACAGACACCTCGCCGCCTCAAGAATACAGATATCGTTATAAAATGCATTTATGCCACCTCTAAATAAAAATAGTCTGTGCCACTTTTGCAGTAAAAATTTGATTTTACAGTCAGTTAATGTCTATTTTTGTATTTTAACATTTTATTACTATTCTTTAGAATGTGGAACAGATAGGATGTACAACATGAAAGACGTTTGGAATTACACGAGACATTGGTAAGTAAATGGTGTCAAAATTGTACATTTTGGGTGAGTTATTCCTTCAGGAAGCAGGGACAAAAGAACTCAATATAACTATGCAAATCCACAGCTGTCTCTGGTAGAATTTAATGGTTAAACGTGCCAAATTCCCTTTGGCTCTACTAAAAGCAAAAATCAGCCACTGTCTAAGTGACCAATGAGCTATTAGAGCTATAGTCTATTTTTCTTATGCTTTCCATTCCTGGCTTTCCCTTTTCCTTTCGTCCATCCATCCACTCCACTGTCGCCAAAGCTTACTGGTTCATGGACAAGGGCCTTATTGCCTCCATGGCCTGCTGTGAAAGCCTCAGGCTCAGGCGTTAATTTGATGAACATTCCTGGCCTTGCATGCCAGCTTTTTAATGATTTCTGGAAGGGGGGTCTTCACCCTGCAAGCCATTTCCTGTGACCCAGTGAAACCCAATTCATTTGACTCGACTGGTTAAAAACACACACACGGACTCTTCTCGGTGTGCATGAATCTTATTAGCAGGATTACTGTAATTGGACGAGCCACTGCGATGTGATTGTTCGCATGGCAGGTGGACACAATGTGTCACTATGTCCAAATGCTGCAGCTTGGCGCGTGGAAGTGGTGATTGTACAGTTTCACCACTCAACACACAGGCAGATGTAAGAGTGTGACAGACTGAGAGAGAGAGAGAGAGAGAGAGAGAGAGAGAGAGTAAATATGTAAAGGCCTTAGGCTAGAGGAAGAGAGATCACACTGTTACCAGTTCTCCACCACCCACACTGCAGACAGTAAGTCAGTTGTCTAAAGAAATCTCCACTGACTGCACTGATACATACATTAAGCCATCTTACTTTTACACATGCTGTCATAAACAACAACATATAACATATCCCAGATACAGCACATCCCAGGTAGTGGCATCATTATGTCACACTATGTAGCAAATTATACATGATGATACTAGATTTTGACATTTCTGAGGCAAATGTGAGTCAACGTGGGTGTCAAGGCATTACTATACAGTTATGGGTGTTTGTTAGGGAATTATTTTGCTGCTAAGGCATTCTGAGTGGGTTTTGGGGTGTTGGGTCAATGAAATGATGTCTGGATATATTCATTTATTCAAAAATATAAAAAAATGTAATTCATAGGTACAGTAGGTAGTAGTTTCCATAGGTACTTCAATACAAGATGTGTCTATAAAGTTAACATTTCTTAATTTAAAATCTTATAAATGTAACAAAGACTCCTTGTCATGTCTCAACAATTGACGGCACATTTATGTCTCTCTTTTTTATAATAAAATAATATACCACGCTGCATTTGCATGTGCAGTTTGCACAGCGAACATCACCTGGTGATGACTGACAGGACAGAAATTTTTAGTTTTGTGTGAAGTTATGAAAATAAAGTTAGAATAATGACATCGACATAGCTTGACAAAATCTGACCGCAGGTACTGAATCATCACCTTTTTCTCTGGCTCTCTTTAACTATCCCTCACGTCTTTCAAAATAAAAGTCTTGGATCAGAAAAACATAGAATTATGTTTGTTGTTGTTGTTTCTTTGTCTGCACACTCCACGACCCACCAGCGAAAAAAACACTGTATATTTTTATCCTGTCATTAGTGCAGGTGGACATAGATCTGATCACAATTCATCAATCTATTTTTTTCTCTTGTTATAAGCAAAGGGAGATTTTACGAGTGAAGAAAAGTCAACAAGTGAAATGATTTTATGACTAATTGGATATTGTTGATGCGTGCATCTAAACCATGGCTCTATGGTCACCTTTTCTACCATTTCCTGTACAGTATGGACAAACGGAATGCGATAACTAAAAAAATCATGCGGCGTTACTGTGTAGAGTTTAAAACTGCAGACTTTTCCCCCGGTGGGATTTAGATGACACGGTTTTCCATTTTATGAGAGCCATCAATCTAAGTCAATCTCCAGCCATTCAAGTCTATTAAATAAGGCGTAAAATAGGCTGGCTCAGTTTTGACCCAGTGTCAAATTGGCACCTGAAATTTACTTCGACTCAGCCAAAGGGAAAAGGAAGCAAGCGCTAAAATATTATTCATGTCAAGTTGCTTGCCAGGCGAGACAGAGAACGATAGGTGGGGAAGTCTGTTCAATACAAATCCATGGCATGGTGTTGCATCACGCACTTTGGGGAAGTTTAAACTCAGTCATCGTCTCTGACAGCGCCACGATGATATTACTGCAGCATCATATCTGGAGATTTATGTTTTTATGAAAACCTTCCAGTGGCAGAAATGAGTTGTTCCATCTTTATTTCCTCCATGGAGACAATTTGATAAAATACCTCTGCTTCCCCAAAATCTGGAAAAATGTTTCGCTCGTGAAAATGTAAAAACGCGCATTCATTTGAAAATGAATGGATGGACAGGATTTGCATGCACCTCTAAATACTGTTATCTCTGAGGTTTAATGTGTGTTTTGATTTAAGGAAAGGAGAAGCTTATTAGAGAATACGGTCATGAGATGAATAAATGTGCTGTCGTCATAATTTTAAAGTGATTTAGCTGAGCTAAGTTTCTTTTGTCTGTTCTGCTGAATTGTCAGTTCGATGCTTAATGTGACAAGGCGGGTTTATTGTGGAGGTGTAAAATTTATTGCGCAATGGAAAATATTTAAAAGAAATGCAATCATTTATAATTTTACTCTAAAATACTGTTTTGGAAAAGTCATGAAATAATATAACAATCTATGCACTTTCAGCTCCGTAAAAAAAACCCTTGAAAAGCCGACGCTGTCGTAATTGTATGTTTATTAATTTCATATTTCAGATGTTTCAATGTTTTTTTTTCACAGTGTATATGGGAGCAGAATGCAATGGAACTGTAAATGATGTTTCTGCATCAAAACATATCTTTTTCTAAGGCATAACAGTGGCTGCCAAATAGAAAAACAATAGAAATGATATGATTCTGTCTAAAGAAATGTTAAGTAAAATGTGTAAATATACATATAGGTACACATAAGAAGAAATGCCAATTTTGTGGCGTGAAAACAGAAACCGAAAAGTAATGAACTACTTCTGACAGAGAGTAATAAACTAAATAATAGCATTATATATAAAAGAGCAATAAGCAATGAATGACTTTTTTTAGTAACAAGCCAAATAACGATCATAGGTAAACAAGTAACAGCGTTCGTTGTTTAATAACCGTATTCAGTCCCCGTTAAATTCCCGGCTTGAATCTCATAAATCTGACTATGACAGGATGTTGTTAACAGTGCTGTCTTAAAGGTTTGTGTTCTCACTCGGCTCAGTGATAGTACACACATGTGCGAGTTAACATACCTCCCGTGGGTTCTGCACTTTAATTGCATCTCAGAATATCCTCAGTGAATACATTTATCATATTGAGCTATTGTGTAAAAAGGATCTCAGCTTTCCCCAGCACTGCCAGTGCATGATTAGTGGCTAACCCCAAGGCACGTGTCAACTCGCTGTCGAGCGTTTGGCATTAGGCTGAGCTGTCGATCAATGCAAAGCCTTCTTAAGCCAAAATGACAATTTTGTAGTAGTTTAGTGAGTTTCAGGGATCCATCTATTGACGGTGTACCACGGAAAAAATACCACCCACAGACAATGAGGTCTTCAGCAGTGAAAATGTCATTAAACAGAGCGACACTACCTCAGCAAACGGAGAACGCTCTCAAAACATAGCCTAACATTCTGCCTGGTTCTCTTTAAATATATTTGATCTCATGGCTCTAAACACACCCGGCCTAGCCTAAAACAAAATGCGTACTAACAAGTGCATATCACTGCAGTTTCTAAAACAAGCGCATACACTAGAGACACAATACGACTCATCAACGGTAGGTCACGGAGTACAGAGATGTTCTTGACATGCGACGAGCCCGGTTCAAATTTGACATCAGTTCAGCGGGCGAGTGAAGAAAATTAGCGATGTCTCCTCTGCATGCCTCTGATTGGTCATTCCATTCATAAGCGCAACAATATCTTTCGTGATTGGTTATAAAGCGAAGTGCTGTAATAACGCGTCTGTCTTTGGCTCTGCATCAGCCAACTAACACAGATTTGAATAGATCTGAATCGGCTGATGACGCACTGAATGTTTAAATCATGCAGGTACGATCGTGTTAAATATAGAAAATATTAATTGGATGAATTGGAAGTTGTACAGTACAAGTACGGCGTTGCACAAAAAGTGCACAGAGGTACCTATTTTATTTAGACCGGGCTGTTCAAAATGTATTTCTTTTAAGAGAACCTTGAGAATTTTGAGGAAAGAATTTTATTCAAGTGTTTAAAATCGACATTTTTAGCTTGAACATTTTACACGTAATCTAAAGAACCATTTAAAACGGTTACTTTTGAGTTTTTAAGATCTGACTCTTGTTTCGGAACATTTTAACAGTTTATTTAACATCTACAACATCAACATTTGCAAATGGATGAAATATAATGTTTCATATTGAATTGAAATTTAATCGAATGATCCATAGAGAATGATGTCACTGTACTACACAGTACACAAGAAATTTCTTCCCTAGCTGTTTAAGTAAAAAACGGACATAACCTTGTATGTATTTGACAGCGTAAATGCAATAAGATGTGAAAGATACTCATGTGATTTGCTGTGCTTCGGATGTGTACACTCAAAAAAAAAAAAAAAAATCACATCATTAGATCAGATCTTTTGGTCTTTGGGCTCTAATGCTCTTGTTCTCTTGGTGGAGTCAAGATGATGATGTGGACTTTCTCCGGGATGACCGAGGTCTCTTTATATGGTAATTTTTAAAAGACAAATTACTGTTAAAAGCTGTTTATTGATTATGTAAGCAACCTTTCAATAAAGAAAATGGAGTGTCTATTTACAATAAGTGCAAGCTTGTTGGCAAGGGCTATTTACACTAACTCCGCCCACCAACAGGTGATTGGGCTAATCAACACTACAAAAGATGATTATCTAACAATGGGCCCAATGGCATAGGTAGATTTAAATCCAACTTTTGCCTCCCTTTTCAAATCTCATACCACTTCAGAAAGATACTTCATTTTCAACTTTTCAATTATTTCCTTCATAAAAATAAGGAACATCTCAATAAGGTGGCGTCCATTTTATAATTTGAATTAAAATGATAATTTACACCCAATACACAATTAATGCATGATGTTTTATAATATACTACAATACTGAGGTGTGGATAATTGGCATTTTTTGCAACATACATTTGCCATTTCAATTATTGTGATGAGTATCTATCGGAAAGAAGGTTTGTTAACGGTAATGAAATTTAAGCAAGCATTTGACCTCTGATTTTACCAAATGTGTTATAGTTATTAATATTTGTAACAAGCCAAGATGATCCTTTTATATTAAGAGCATATGATTGTAAATAAATAGATTAAGGGTATTAATATATATACCAAAAAAATGTTATCACTATTTTATTTGTATTTACAAAACTGTAAATTAAATTTTGAATACATTTAACAAGACACCACAATGTGCATACGATCTGTTTACGTCTCGGTATGCGATGCAAACTAATTAGTATGGATATGGCGCATTGGACTCTTCTGAAAAAGTTTCAATCAAAGGTTTAGAAAGAAAGATAAGATCCATAGACACTGCCCTGTGCTATATAACATCTGGGAAATCAAACAGTTTCACAGTCTTACAGCTTTTTCTTGATCAATAGAAACAATCCCCACTTTAAGACCAAACAGCTTAGAGATTTCTAAGTCAATATTATCAGAAATCAACCTGCCATGGAGGCCGTAGGTCTAGCCAGCATGAAGAACTTCTTCATAACTTTACTAGTGTACTTGCCAATACTTTTGAGAAGGAGCTTTGAATCAGTGCAAAGTGGGGCACAGGTCTCCAGTTTTTATTTTATGAGCTGCACATCACCTTTTTTTTTAAAATGAGACAATCAAACATCAGAACCACAGAGGGTGCAGTGAGTTTTGATGGTGAAACCACCAAATACACAGCAAAAAAATAGAAGAGAGTGGTGGGGTGAGCAATAGCTCATTATCATTTAAAGAGACATGCACAGAAACAGGTCACTCTGAACAGACCATTGGGGAATTTCAGCATTTTTAGTATTCAGCAGACATTTTATGAAGACCCTAAAGAATCGTAACTTAAGCATATGATATCTGGCAACTTAAAGGCAAGCTCTCTTCGTTCAGGCAGTTGTTTAAAAAGATCTTGTTCAATTACAGGCCCACCCAATCAATCAATCAACCAATCAATCAACTGAGAACCTTCAGAGAGTTGTAATGACCGAACTGTGAACTGCTCTCTCTTTTGTCCATTTTTATGCACAAGAGATATATATCAGAAAAAAACAACAAGAATAATGTGTACATGTTCATATATTGCTGTGATTTTTAACAGCCGTCCTTTAATGACCTCTGCAAACTCAACAGACAAAGGAGAGAAATATTTGGAAAATGTATTCCCACTCTAAACTTTAACTAATTTATTGACTCAAAAAAAAACTTCACCATCCCATTCTCTCTTCCAGTCGACTTTATCAGCAGTACTATGTGTAAGGGAGCACAGTCTGCAAAATAAATCCCCTTTTTCTTTGTCTCTACATCCATTTAAATTCAGGCTGCCTATTCTTAACCCACTCTTAAAACAAAAGAAAAATGGAAACAAAAGAAAACTAAATAAAAACAAAATGGGGAAAAGTACTAAACATTTTCGCTATCTTTTATAGCTTTCAAAGCAAGTTTTTTCAATGATAAATCTCTGATCAATGAAGACTTTCTCCTCTGCGTTTTCAGAACTTTTTATAAGTGTACGTTTTTTGACTGAATCCATTAAGGGTTGTTACACACACTCTCCACTCTTCATTCCTGACTCCTCTGGTGCTCTTAAAAAACTTCTTAAAATTCGACATGAATTGACCACATTTTCAGGGACCAGGACTCTGAGGAACGTAAAGAATCAGAGACCTCTACAATATCTGACAGTTCATCAACCAATCATAAGCAAGTAAAAAAATTATAAATTTACTGTAATAATAATGTTACTGTAAACACTAACAACATCTTACACATTTTTTTAGGTTTTGCCAAATCTCATTCTTTCTAGGTTTGTTTGTTTTTACGAGACAACATGGTATGAACTCTAACGTGAATGCAATGGAAGTAATAATTATTTTCTTATGGTTCCTTATGGATCTTTTCTAATCAGCTGTTGTTCCTTAGCAGTGTGCGGGGAAGGCGTCTGATTAGTTACCTCATTCTCCATGTGGACTGCAAACCTAATTATATTGGTGATTTAGGGAGAGTTGAAGCCTGTGGAAATAATGCTAATTCTGCTCATCTGAATAAGCTCCCTCGCAGTATGTTTCAACCTAAAAGGAAAATATTTTGATTTCTTTGGGGTTATTCTGCGAGTGCTGAAGCCTTTTCAGAAATACATGACTGGACCAAGGGCACCTTGTGGGGATGTGTGCCAAAGCAGAAGTTCCTTCACATCAGGAGCATTTGAGTACAGTGTTTAAATGCAATATTGTTGTGAGCCAGCTTTCATGAGATGGGTAAAGATTAGGCCATCTGTGAAAAAAATTGTTGTATATTTTCTACATTCTACTAACACTAAGTTACTTCGCAACTTCATGTCAACTAGCAGTCATTAGAGTATGCTTAATATCTTCTAACATTTTGTTTTGATGGTCCACAACATACTACACTGACTATCAGAAACTTTGTATATGTCAACTTATTCTATCAACCATAACCTACCCTAACAGTCTACTCTGAGAGTTAGTAGACATGTAGTTACAAATTAATGACAACTAGTTGACAAGTAGTAGAAGTGGACTATTTTTATTATTTATTTTATAGGGATACCGTTTATTGTGAAGTCATAGCACACAGTTCCTAGTCAATTTTAAAACACAGTATAACTGCTACGTAAAAAAAAAATGAACAGCTACTAGCCAGCAATATACTATAAATTTAGTTGGTATCTGACAGGTAAATATTACACAGAGGTGCCCTGATCCTTCACTATAAGTGCGGTGATGCTCAATTTTGGATGAAATTCTCTTGATATTTAGGTTTAACTGTAGTGGGTTTTTTTACTGTAATGTTTTATTGGCTTTGGCAAGAAAATATCCTTTTTTTTCCTCCAGTTGGCCAAAAACTTCAATATAACATAGTCTAAATCAAATCTTACGAAAGAGAGAAAGAGAGAGAGAGAGAGAGAGAGAGATTTCATGTGGTGATGCATATGTTAAATAATCAAATTAAGCACCAAAGTAAATATATATGAGGAACAGAATCACAATATGTCTTAATGGCTTTAAACAGGTGCAGTTTTACCGAGGAAGGGAGGGAGGGAGCATGCAATTATTCTGCAAATGACATAAGCTTCAGTTTTTTACTGCGCTTCCCATTCCTAAACAAGATTTTAGGTTTAATACAGCAGCATAGTTTTATTCATATACATTGACTGGATTGGTAATCTTTATATCTACAATATATAGCATAACTAAAATGTCTTGCGCTTGTTCAAATAGCTAATGAAATGATCACTACTGATTCATTCACTGTGGCAGCTCTAGTGTTTCACATACAGTACATACGCACATTTTCCTCAAGCAGATGTACATGTAAAATGTATACCTTTGAATTCCAGTAAACCAAAACAAATGCATTGCTGACTCATTTTGCACTCAAGGACAAATATTTCTGTCTAATAAAATCTTCACATTTTTGAAATGACGCAACATAAAGTTTTTGTTTTAGCGAGTGGGAGTATTATAATCAATTTTATTCATGAGAAATGTATAAGAAAACGTATTATTCTTGCAGCAGATAACCTTGAATGAAAAATCGAAGACTACATCTTAGAATTCGTCAAGATTATTTCTATACAAAAGTCAAATGTGTCGATATTCAGAACTTAAATGTTCCAAAATATTTAGTCTAATACCGTAAAGGTAGTGGGCCTGCAATTTGTAGGCTACTTTTTGTGAAATATAAATCGTCAATCAGTGACGAGACTTGCCTCCACTTTGGACTTTTGGCACTTTTGTGTGTTTTAATCAAGGATTTTGTGAATGGAAAAGAGCTGCGTGAAGACCTTCGAAGGAACCCGGGCTTTTAACGTTTTGGAACGACGCCATGAGTTGTAAAAATGAATAGCTTAACTCGTACGTTAATTGGCGATTCCCCGCCAAGGGGTCACGGTAGCCTTCGTTTAAGCGCTTGGAAACGATCCGCGGCGATGTATTCGAACCCTCCTCCGAGCGGGAAATTTGTCGCCATCCAGCACCAATCTGCGAGTGAGGGAAGGAGGGGGCGGGAAGGTTCGTTTGAGGAGGGCAGGCTTTCCAACGTTACTAGCGCTCCCCCACTACCCTCATTTCAGCATCTGAAGCAAATACTTCAAAATTCACCCATTGGACATGAAAGAATTCACTGGAAAATAAGTGGAAAGACAGAGGGGGAAATCAGCTGCCAGAGCTCAGAAAGTGTCTGAAGTCCGTCGGAAGAAAAAAAAGGATTTATCTCTGGTGAGGTACATTTCATGTTATAATGACTGAATGATGCGTAAAATGCGTGTCATGTAGATGCAAAGACGGGGAAACGCCGCTAAAGACACGTCTTGGTAAAATCCCGCAGTGTTTTATTCACGAGTAAGTGTGTTTTGGAGAGGAACACGTCATTTGTTTTAAGGTTTAACAGGTCTCCTCTCGCCACAGCAGACTAGAGATACACTGAGGTGAACCTGACAAGGAGCGAGAGCTTATCACGGGCAAGACTGACGACTGTTACTTTCAGATGATACCACTTAAATATTTTTGCAGACATTCATTTTTTCCCCATTTATTAAGATCAGCTTTAGTCACGCTGTCGACCGGTAGCCGTTTTATTCACACTGTTGAAATACAACTGACGATGCGACACAAAGCTTTTGTTTTACTGAGGTAAAAGTCGACGTGCAACTACGAATCGCGCGTTTTGCAGTCTTCTGTTTTTATTAATGGAAAACGCGAGAGAAATTTGTTCACTCTTGTAGTAGCGCGTAACCTTGAATGAAAACTTACTACGTCTGTTCGAGATTATTACCATACGAAATTTCTGTCTGAGAAGGAACGCGCTCCTGTCTTCGTATTCGGAACTTAAATATTCCCGGATATTCTTGCGGGGGGAAAAAAACAGTGTTCGAAATAAATATATAATAAAAGAAAACCCAGCTTGGCGTTGGGAATTCGATCGATGGGATCCCAGTGTGTCAGAGATAACACTTGGGATTGCGCGTGCGTTTTCTGTAGTTTGTTCCGTCTGCTGGTTTTCGTATCGTGACAAATCATTCCAGTCAATAGATAGCCTATTATGGTCTTCATGGAGTTACTTTATTTATGAGCTCAACAGTAAAGCGCTTATGCAACCGGTTTCTAGCAAGTGAGCTTGCTTTCAAATGGGTGGAAGACGTCTGACTGTTTATTAAAAGAGAGCGAGGGAGAGAAAAGGGGGGTTTAGTGCGCAAACAAGCGCCTTGGGTATGTATGAATACACTTTTATCATGTAGCTACTGGAGGTCCTGCGTTTACACGGCGTTTACGAGAAATTGTTGCTGCTTGCATCAAAATGTTAAAGGAATATTCATACCAAAATACAAATTCTGTCATTATTTAATCATAATGGCCATACACCCATCACAGGACAAGTGGTTTGGAAAATGGATGGATGTTTTTCTTTCTGATGTCCATGCAGCATATTCCACATTATCTAACGTCATACCATAGGATTTTGCGAGGAACAGAATGGAAACGTAATTTTTTTTTAAACACTTGCTTGGCTGTGTTTCATTGTGGACGATTGTTAGACATGTTAAAAACAATTATTCGGCGTGTTTACTGCGGTGGATGTGTTCGGAGACGCCGTGTTTGACAAAACTGAGTTTGATTTTCATTTATTGGCCCTTTGGCTTTTAATAGGAAAGTGTAAAATGGACAGAGATTGGAAAAAGTTAAAGCTCAGGTCCACATCATTCAATGACATCTCAGTGCACGTGAAATAAATGAGAGTTTGGTGGGGAATTGAAAAAATGTATTTGTTTTTTTTCTCCACAAAACTGTAGGACTTGGAATACAGACTACATATAGACCTTTAAATTGGTGGTAATTAAATGTAGTTTTTGCATGATTGTTTTTTTGTGTGACAACTGTATTTTTCAGAATAAAGACAACAATATGGATTTGGAACTGGAAGTTTTTATTGGGAATCGTAATTTGACAACAACAGGATGTTGAAAAAAGAGAATGAAATTAAGCTAGACAGACACATGTTTATAGAAGAAAGACCTGTGTCTCTGCAAAATGATTATAATTTCACGTTACCGAGAGCAACAGATGTCCTGCATTTTATTTATTGTCGGCTAATTTCGAGATCAAAGGCTGCAATAAGAAAGCAACATCAGCACCGGTGACAGAATTTGGTCTTCACCATTTTCAACAGTACTAACTGTGTGTTGAGCTCCAGGATGTGATGCAGAACACTGACTTTCATTTGCAACAGTTTTCACATCTGCTTGCAGAGGAGAGATGCTCATCTCCGGCAGGCATTACCTGTGGAAATGTTTGCTCCAGCAGCACTGTGGCAATCGAGTCGACTTTGCCTTTGTTTAATTTCATTTACATAAACTACGCCTTTAGAAGAACGGAATACATCCTTAGACTTTCTTATATTAATAGTTTATGCAAAATTTTGAACAGTGGAAGAAATTAACTCCCATAGCTTTGCTTTTGGTGTAGATCCCAACCCTTGAGAGACGAGACTTACAGCTGTGAAATAGCCTGGAACAGATTGAAAACCACATTAAAGATGTGAAGAACATAGCCCAGATATCTTGGCAAGGCCATGGTAATGAGGGCAGTGGTAGATAAGAAACATGGCAGGTTAAGTGCTGAAAGCTGAAGGTCTGTGAGCTCCAGAAGACTCCTCCTCAAGGGAGCCATTTTCAGCTAGCCTGTGAGCTCGGCTCAGGCCAGAGTTACAATTATAGCTCCAAATGCAGTGCTCAAAGCAAGAAAATAAACCCACTTTCAGCACTTCAGCGAAACTGAGAGGAGTGGGCAACAGTTTATGTCTGCGCTCTCTCTCTCTCTCTCTCTCTCTCTCTCTCTCTCTCTCTCTCTCTCTCTCTCTCTCTCTCTAGCTTTGGTTCCACTAACTTCAAGGAAAGATTAATGCTGTACATTAGCATTTCACTTTAAAGGAACAGTGCCAAAGTGATTAAAGTTACTGCAAGGAATTATTAGTTTGTACCGTTGTTTGTCACAACCATCCATTATTTCTAACTTTTAAAACTGGCTTATGTCCCCAAGATATCAAAGCTGCTTGTCCTTTTTCAGGCAACTGAAATTTGCATGTTAAAATTGAATTAATTTTTATATATTTATTTATTCATAAGGTTGGAGGAAGGCGATGTTATTCTAGAATTTTATACCCTCTTCAACTCTCTGACATTTGACCACCTGTTTTAATCTAAATGAGCCATGACTCATCTACCGTGGAGTTGCAGGGTTTTGCTATTAACCTTGCCCTACCCTTTACACCTTGTTTTCAATATCACATAGGCAGAGCGAGGCATATAACAAGATGACTCCTTAACTGTGACTGTCTCTAAACAGACTTTTCACCGTTACTTCAACCTTTCAAGTGCTCGGAGCTCAGAGCCTCTTTTTATGGGGCGGCTATGCTGGAAAGAAGTGAAAATCCAGATTTACACGTCAAACTGGGATGGCTGAAGAAAAGCACTGCCTTTTTTCTAATGCAGAAAAATGTGTCTGAGCTCTCCAAATCCTTAGTATTTGGTATTCCTAGATGACTCAGCGGTTTTTACACCTCTGAAGTAGGATTATTTGACAATCCCCAATGAAATTTGCATGTGGTCAGCATGTAGGAGGAAAACACAAAGGAGAACGTGCCAGCTAGACAGTCAAAAGTATGCATTGTCTCATGTCAGACCTGGCCTGGTTGTGTCTGACTGAAATAAAAGCAAGGGTCAGAATGGTCATATGATGTGTTTTTTTGGGGTTTTTTTTTTCCAAATTTTAATCCAAACTATTAGCATACAGTAAAATAGTTTTGTTTTTTTTCGTGTGTGTGATTGTGTTAGAGATGCCAGCTTGAGCTTAAATCACTGTCCCTTCAGCCGCATAACCAGAAAGGAAAAGAAGAGCTGGGGTTCATCAGTTCTGACAGGAGGTAAACTAGGTGAGCCTTTTTAATGGCAAGAAGACTCTACCGGGGTCAGTCAAGAGCTTGTCACTCACTAGTACAAGCAGTGAGTAGACAGGGATATGTGAAAGGAGAAATGAGAGTTAGCCTAGAGCACTCATGACTCACCGATTCAGCTCATACACCTAAAGAGCTTTGGTAGCCAATGACAATCTTATTTAATACATCTGAGAAATTCAGAAAGACGACTTAACCACAAATATTTACATAAGAAAATTTAGTTCACCTGTGAATGATAAGAAGACAAATTTATTTGATTTCCAAAAGAAATACAATATGGTAATTCGTTCCCTGCCACTACATACGATTTACACTTCAGTGGCCAACACTTCTCATTTTCGAAAGGTAGCTGTCACGCATTTTAGCATGCACATAGCATTTATTAAGTAGCTTCAAGGGTACTTGGACTTCATTTGATTCTTAGTCAAAACTGGCTCAAATAAATATCGATAAGCTGTGTTTGATAAGACCGGTTTGAAGGGAACATGCTCTCATTAAGCAAGTCCGTTTTTTCTTTGTTCAATTTTTTATTGACAGCTGAACTTGGAAGTTGAAGAGACAAAAGGGAAAACCGAAGACTCGCAAAGTCAAAGATAAGGACGGAATTAATTTTAGGTCAAAAAAATCCAGGTCACAGCCTCGCATTCTCCCCATAGCTTAACTGCTTATCTTCTTCACAGACTTTTTGGTGGCTGCCTGCTCACAAGCATATAATGACCTGGACTCGTCCATAAAAATTCAACCCGTTAGCCATATTGGGCTTCAGGCACAGATTGGGACAATTACTCAAACCTTGGACATTTCTCTACTTTTTCATTTGTCTGGTCCTGTGGCTGCACTAGCCTCGTTAACTATGTGTTGACTGCACCACACTAATTTTCTCCTGCCTGCCAGAACCCAGTCAACTTTCTACTTTCCATCTCTTCCCTATTAATCATTTCCACACTCATTATTCCATGTAGAGTCAGTTGGGATTGGTGGTGAGGCAGATAACGTACAATAATGGTATTATGATTTCAGTTGGCATTAATCAGTATGATGGATGGAGTTTCAGATTGCATTAGCTATTGATCAAACCTGAGGCATCAAATGCGTTCGGTCAATGGGAGGGCGGCACGTTATCAAACTGAGGTATCCGGAAATGACATGATATCACTAAACTGTTGGCTAACATATGTGTTGTTTACATAATGCATGCAAGTGAGGGCTTTAAAGCTGTCACATCTGTTGGGCAAAAGTGCTTTGGTAGGTGAGATAATGTACAGTGACGCACATGGCACTTGACTGATGGTATTGATAAGTCACAAGTCCCAGAGTGCAGGCATCTTGCGTTTTGTTTACCCTTTAGGTGACAGTCATCTCTGAGGCAAAACGTTAGAGCAGCTTTCTTCCTCTGTGGCGTTTACACCTGACGGATTCCACAAAATGTTCCTCCTCCAGGAGGATTTACGAGAGGGAACACTCAAGTCTTGATAATCTAGGAGGAGAAAGTCAAGCTCCAGATTGACTAGGAATGTGCAAAACTATCTGTTTTCAAAATCGGCTAGACCAGAAGTAGTGACATTGTTTTGTCTGAGCCCACTTTTAGAAAATGTGATGTAATAAAATTATTTTGATACTTAAATTATGCATCAGTTTGTTCAGTTTTCAGTATTTTTACAGTAATATTATTTCAAACTTGTAAAGCATATTTATTCACAACTAATTGTAAAACTCCAGTAGATTCATTTAAAAGGGGCGTGTCTTTAGGTAGTCTGATTGAAATGGAAATATGCGACTGATTTTACTTACTTTTTGTGCCGTACTTCAGAGAGAAACTTTTTTTTTTTTGTACTGCAAATCAGATGTAGTAAAGTAGGTGTTTCGTTCAGAAATGAAACGTGGACGTGGTTACAGGAACGCTCCACTTTGTTTGGAAATGGGCTCAAATGAACTCCCCAGAGTTAATAAGTTAAGTTTTACCGCGTTTTTGAATCCATGTAGCGATCTCGGGTCTGCCGATAGCACTTTTTTAGCATAGCTTAGCATAGATCATTAAATCCAATTAGACCAGTAGCAGCACATTCAAAAAATAAAAGTGTATAGTTCCTAATCATACGGGCCTAGAAAATAGAAACTTTGTACACTGTCTTTGTACACATTTACCAAGTTTTAAATGGGAAATATATCAAAAAAACATTGGTCATTTTTGAACGTGATGCTACTGGTCTGATTGGATTCATTGATATATGCTAAGCTATGCTAAAAGTGTTATCGGCAGACCCAGAGATGGGCTGAATGAACTCAAAAGCAGTAAAACTCAACTTATTAACTCTGGAGGAGTTGGAGAATTTGCCTATTTTCCCAAAAAATTGAAGTGTTCCTTTAATGATGTCATAATCAGAGAACGCTAACAAAATAAATATAGTGAATTCTGATTTCACGCGGACCTTAAGGCTCCTCAGCGATCGGCCACTGTTATGATTGCTAACTAATCACTGCACAGGAACAGAATCAACACCCCCTCACTATTGCATGTGAGTGTTTTGAAAGCGTAATCGAAATATAATGGAATCATTTTCAGACAAAATGTTATGAAATCATTTACTTGTAGTTTGTGACGCAGCTGCAGTCAGATATAGTACCGTTTCATCATTCAACAAAGCAAAACACATCAGACATTCTTATACGCGAAAAGATCAAGGCAAATTTGATTTCTCATCGTCATGACACCTTGAAATCATCAATATTTTGTTGTTGTACTTTTTGATTCATTCTCGTGTATTTCATGCTCTAACTGATGTTAAAGCAGAGTGCCACTGCTACTTCTCTTGAAGTGAGGAGGGACGGCAATCTGTCACTACACTGTGATGAAATGGTATTTCCTTTTTGAATGTTGCAAAAAAAGACAATTTCATATAAAAAGTAACAGAGCGCAACATTTCATCCCCCAATTTATTGGATTCGAGGTGTTCCATTTATTAACTGAAAACAGGCTGGACTAATCAATTTTTGGGATTTAAGAACTAACAACGTTTCACAAAAGTGGGAATCAGTTTGAAATAGAGAAATTAGTATTTTTACCCAGGCTCTCAAATGCCCATCTAGTGCATGTGTTCATAGACTAACATCAGAGCTTTAGAGGCAAACGAATGCAATAATGTGCCCCGTAAGAATGGCCTTCTCACATTATTATTATAAAGCCAGCAGTGTAGATCTTTTATTTCATTATAATGGTATTCATTATATGCATCATTATATGTTTAATTGCTATGCAGAGAAAGCAGCACAATACTAATTCTCAAAAAATTCTAACTGTAGCAGTGGATCTCTGATGACCTTGTGACATCTATGCATTTGACCCCCGAGGACTGTGATTATCCCTCGGCTAGTCAGTGGTTGTCTGAAAAACTAGCTGCCCTTGAAGAAGCCCTGTGTGATAATGCTAGTTTAGGATTCCAAGAGCTAGATGGAACACCAAAAGAATAAAAACCTACTCCAGTCTCCAGATGTTTTTTAAAAAACCCTCTTACAGAGCACAGTCTTAACAATCACACCGTCAGCATACTAAAGCCCTTTCTAAGAAATTGCTGTAAAATGCATCCCCTTTAAAGCTCTGCTGCTAAAAAAATTGCACAAAAAAATAGGTTATGCCCTAGTGAGCCTCTTTAAACTGTCTGAACATTTCAGGTAGCTTTTCAGTATTTACATGCATTGGCAGCCATTTTAAAATGGATCATCAAGAACGCATTTCACTAGTTGTATATTGCTTAATTAAAAAAGCATCATAAAATGATGCATTTTTTTGGTATCGGATCGTTGGTTTTACAGAAAGCCTTTGGCAGCGTGCCATGGATATATAAATAAGACAGGATGCGCAGGTGTGACTAAAACATTTGTTGGGAGTCTCTGGACCGTGTGGATGAGTATATTTACCCAATCGGAGTGCCAAGAAGGGAGGGTCAACAGTTTGCACAAAAGACTTGGGCACCATTTTTCTGCAGAACATTAAGAATGAAATCCTGTTTTTCTCTCAGAAACTAATCCTTGTTGTTGCTGCCTAAGAGATATAGCTTACTTTACCGTGTCCTCCGCACATATATTAAGTTCATCTTCATTTATTTAAAGACACACTGTTGTTAAACCTTAGGATCCACTTCTGTGTATATGTCTCTTCTTTACCTCATTACCACTCTAGATGTTTCTGCAGAGTTGCGTTCAAGCCATCACTTCATTCGGAGTTGTCACATGGATGGAAGGGCTTCTCATTATCCATCTTATTGGAACCTCTTTTGTGTTCCACCAGCCTTGCCTGAGCACTGATATCTCTTGCCTTCGTTCCTTGGAGAGAGCTTTACTGGAGCGAGTGTATCATAAATGTGCTTTTTGACATTTGAGGCGAGAAGCCTTAAAACCCCATTCGCCCTCAATCCGTCCGCCTGTCATCCCTTGCATGCGACACACATGAAGCGGTGCTGATGCAGCAGGGTTGAAAGGTTGTTTAATGCAGACATGTTCAGAGGGGTGTAAATTTATCTTGACACTGTACAAGTTTGGGTTCGTTTTAAAATTAAAGCACTGCACTCTGGAGAACTTCTTTCCTCTTTACAGTGAAATTGCTTTTGCCCTTTTTGCCATCTCCATTTATTAAACTGTCTTTGTACCCTGGAAAAAGATTTGTTTTGTTTGTGTGTGTGTGTGTGTGTGTGTGTGTGTGTGTGTGTCAGCGCTTGTGTGAATGTATTAGTAAGAGCGAAGAATCTTGACATTCTGTCAACCGGAACAGTTCAGTTGTAAGAAGTGCAAGCAAACAAGTGACGATACTTGATGTTACAGTACAAGATTGTACTGCAGAGATATCGCAAGTAGTAATTTTGTATTATGGCAGAATAGAGCATGCTATGAGTTTGCTATGTTTCATTTCGTTTTATGCAGTTTGTTCTGTATTCCCTTTATATTTATACAAAAATATATAGATTTCAAATGTCTCTTTTTTAACTGTACATCAGGTTTGTTTAAGCATCATTGTCTAAATAGCTACATAGAAGGCGAGATGCTATTCAAAGCTAACAAGCATAGTTGCCAACTTCTGGTAACAGCTTGACCGTTTATATCAGAGGTAATTAAACAAACAAAATCATCAGATAATATCCTTTTGGGTGTATAACGCCAAGGCATGAAGTCACTTCATAATTTGTAATGATCAATTTTTGCAAAATTTTAATGGTGTGCCATAATTAATCAGTTTTCATGAGCTACTGTGCATGTGATTTTTTTTTCTTTTTTGGCTAATGGCTCCTTGCCAGTGCACTCCATGCTCTCAGGAAGCATTGCTTAAACCTCAACATGATGTATGAAGCGACGGTTTTATTAAGTTTTGAGGCGTACCTAATGATACGCCAGAAGAGAGGATAATCAGCGTTGAGAGACATTAATGTTAAACAGTGTTGTGGTAAGACACTCTTTCTTGTGGTGTTGTCAGAAGTACTGATAATTCTATTCCATGTTTGTACTAAGATTTTAAAAATGCAACAGTTCTGAGTTGATTGAGTTGATCAGGTCGGCTCGGTTGCACTAATAGGTGGTTGCTTTCAAATGCTCCTCTGTGCAGAACAGAAAGGGTTTCTATATACAAAGCTTTTTTTGAAGCGTTCAGAATTGTAGCCAATCACAAACATGAATGATGAGCATGTGAACACAATGGCAAATCATAGGCTTTTACGTCCACTCAATATCCACTATATGTCAGAGTTTGTTCATAGTGAGCTCTTTTTTTAGTAATACTTTAAGTAAATATTTACTGAAAGTAAGTAATTTCGCAACTATATGTCAAAGTCATTAAAGTATTAGCAGACTGTCTGCTTAATACCTTCTAACACTTTATTTGGATGGGTCCACAACATACTACACACTGGCTATCAGAAATTTTGCAAGTATATATGAACCTACCCTAACAGTCTACTCTGAGATTTAGCAGACAGGTAGCTACAAATGAATGAGAATTAGCTGACATGTCAAATAGTAGAATGTCTAAAGTTCAAAAGAAGGTGTTATATACACACACACACACACATACAGTGGATATAGGAAGTCTTCACACCTCTGTTATAAAGCCAGGCTTCTGTGATGTTTGAAAATGAGACCAAGATAAATATTTTGTCTACCTTTAATGCAAACTGTGCAACTCAATTAAATACATTCTGAAATCTGTTGTGGGTCTTTTTGGGGATGAGTCCATCAGCATTACACATCTTTATATCAATATTTGCCCACTCTTCTTTGCAAAAACACTTAAAATCTGTCCGATTGCGAGGACATCTCCCCACAGATTTACAATCAGATTCAGGTCTGGGCTCTGGCTGAGCCATTCCAAAACTTGAATTTTCTTTTGCTTTCCCTTTGTTGATTTGGATGTATGTTTTGGCTCGTTGTCATGCTAAAAGAATTTCCTTTTCACCTTTAGCTTTATAGCAGATGCCTGAAGGTTTTATGCCAGTATTAACTGGTATTTAGAACTGTTCATAATTGCCTCCTCCTTGACTAGGACTCAGCCGAAGAAAAACAAGCCCAAAGCATCATGCTCCCACCACCAAGCTTCATTGTGGATATGGTGTTCTTTGAGTGATGAGCAGCGTTGTTTTTGCACCAAACATACCTTTTGAATTTATAACCAAAGAGTTCGACCTTGGTCATTAGACCATAACACATTTTCCCACATGCTTTTGGGAGACTTAAATTGTTTTGGCTAAATTTAACTGGGCTGGATGTTTTTCTTGTCACCCTACCCTATAGCCCAGACATATGACGAGAACGTTGCTGTAGGCCTCCCTAACCAGAGGGACATCCAGTGTATGGTAATATGACTGTTGCTCCATATTTCCTGCGCTTGATGATGACCGTGTTTCATAGTATATCTAATGCCTTGGACATTCTTTTGTACACCTATACCTTCTAACAATATGATCCCTCTGATGCTTTGGAAACTCTTGGCAGACCATGGCTTTTACTGACTAACAGCCGAGCTTCATTTGGGTTCAATAAGAGCCACATGATGCTAGGTCTATGCTGACATCTATTTAGCTCGAGTTAGAATGTGATTACCTAATTCTAAACACAGCCATATCTCCAGTTATAAGAGGCTTATGCAATATTTTAGTTTCTTATTTTTACTCCACCTTTCCTAAAATATTTCAGTTTGTTTTCAGTCGTACAGATTATAGTTGACATTAAAGGTAAAAAAAAAAATCTTGATCTAGCTTCTTTACATCACAAAAACCTGCCATTTTAACAGGTATTATGTATTATTCACTTAATAGCATTGATAGTTAACTCATTTTATTTGTTTAACATGTGTGTAATAATAAAAATTAAATAAATACTTAAACATTTTGCTATGATACCAAAATTGGTACAAAACCGGTACTGTTAAAATACGGTACTGTTATGACCGGTAAAATTTTAGTGCCATGACAGGGCAAAAGTAGACTTTTTTTTTCATCCATTCATTTATTCTCCAAATGGCTTGTCCTATATAGAGTCACAGGATGCTGGAGTAGTTCATATATAAAGACTGTATCAGTGTCTCTTGTTTGCTGAAAAAGGAGAGCTACATGTGTAAGCACTATACAAATTCTGCCGTAAAAAGCAGTGGCACATAATCAGAAGGTAGACCTGAGTTCATGTTGTCGTTTCAGACATGAATGGACTTCTGTGGTGACAAATATTATTCCTAAACACTAGCAAAACGCACACAACAAGGCCTGGATTTCCCAGTGTTATTCCCAGCCATCCTGATAAAGAGTGTGCTCAGAGTAAACAGCATTAGCATCAGCCGGCAGCGCTGCTCCTGTATAGAGATGGAGTGATGAAGTGTGAGCCATTCTGAACTAACGCACAGAAAACACAATTTATAATGAGATTCCTTCCCTCCCCTTTTGTCTGCAGTGATCAGTAGAGATGCCTTGTTTGTGTTCAGCTCCAGTAGGCACTTCTTATGTTTTTCAGTCTGGAGACCAAAAACAAACCACATAAAGTGTTGTTGTTGTTTTTTTTTTGTTTTTCTTTGTTTTTCAAATAACAAAAGATAGCAAACCGAACTTGAGGTGTATTGGTTTCAGTACAAGTTCATATCTTTCTTTTTGTTGACCCTTAGTCTATAAATGCTTCCCAAAACACCACAATACTGCATATCGCACATCTACAATACGTACAATTCGCAAAAAGAAACTGTGCTTTTCAGAAATACGTTCTGATGATGCCATGTCTAAGCTACAGCTAAAAGAGGATGGGAGACCCCAAAGCTTGATTAGTGTTACATTTCATGTGTATGGAGGTTTGTTTCCCACAAATCAATATAGCTTTGAGCCGTTTTAGACTCATCTCCAGATTAATATTAACAGTTATCCATAGCAACAGTGATTTTATGTTGCTTTCACGGTACTATATAGTCATTTTTGTAGCTTGACGATACGAATCGCCAAACACATTTACAAGAGCATCTTTTTTTCTGCACACAATGCAGAATCCACGTGATCGGTTTGAAAGTAAATGAGCAAAATATTCATTTTTGGCAGAGCCTTTATTTATTCTGCCGAGCCTGCGATAATTGGTGGTCTACATCCAGTTATCTCCATTCAACCCAGCATCATTTATTGACAAAGCAATCACTTGTCTCCGATGAGGATTTGCTACCTAGACAACCACCACTAGATATGCAGGCACCCATAAAGGCCTATTGATAATTGTCATTATTAGAACCTTCAGAGAGCTCTCGTGTGCTTTCAGTGGACCGCAGCCGGTACAACACCAGCTCTGGTGCATGTTGTGTGTGTGGGGGTGATAAATGTGTGGTAACCGAGCATATAACTAGATAAGAGTGCTTCGCGACAAGCACAGGTGGCGGTGGTGTAGCGTAGCATTTTATCTTCAGAACAGAGCAGTAATGCATTAGGACAGGTTTCACCCACTAGGCGTGCTGGCACCGCACTTGCAGCTGGTCTCAGTTGTAATGACGAACGCTATCATCGTTATCATCTATGTGTGACCAGTCATAGCAGCATGCTCTCGTGATCCTAATTGCCACATACTTTAGCATAATTAGTGGTGCTTGCCGAGGCAGGCATCACTGTTAATATTGCTCACAGTAATGGTAATTAATTTGAATAGACCCCTTACGTTAAATGCGAAACTTCGGCGCTAAAGTTTAATACTGTAAAATTACATATCAAAGCACTTTCTAGGCTAGTGCTAATGCTTTTTTAAAATGATTGCATTTAGTCCCTGACACGTGGTTAAATGCGTAAAAAAGACTCTTGATTAAGATTTTGGTGGAGCGCCTGAATATTATATACTGTATTAGATTACCGTGTAGTAACTGGGTTCTAATTGATGATCACATTATAGGTGAGATCAGACTGGAAAGGCTGGATTATTTTATCAAAGAATATTGATATATAAATAAAGGATATTGAGCTTCTTTTAATAATAGACACTTCAAACTTTCTTTAGATATAGGCTACTGTATTTCTCATATCATTTTTGTTCATTTTAATGACTCGTTTCAGGAAGATATTGGCCGAGACTGAGAATGCAGAGCACAAAACAAACATTTGTATTCATGCTGTCTGCATTATTATTATTTTTCTATATCAATGTGAAAATCAGTGCTGTCAAGTTTAATATAGGTTCTAAAAATCTAAACAATTTAGATAACATGGTATCTCAAATTATTCAGGTATTCCAAATAAAAATGACAAAACTCAATGAAGAACTAACCATTTCATAAATTTCATTACTTACTCTTACCTTTGCTCACTTTCTTTCCTATTCCTATTGAAAGTGCCACGCCACTTTGACATGATGAAGGTGGGGCCTTGTGTAATTTATATGGAAGGATAAATATATATGCAGTACTATAACTGTTTTTGTTTTGTTATTCTATCCGTATACATACTTATGTGTATATAATTGCACATTTCAGGAGATTTAAAACCAAACTGTGCTATAATGAACATTTCGATAAATTACGTACACAAGTATGTACAAAAGTAGCTTTCCTCCTTAGCCAAAAATTCAGAAAGTCAAACAACAGATTGAATATCTTGACAATATCTAGACCGTATTTAAAGCCGAATGCTATCTATATAGCTGCTCTGTATGTGTCAGTCTTTTCAGTAATGATTAATGGATCCCTTATTTCAGCGAAATGAAAAAAAGAACCTATAATCCCAATTGTTTACCGCACTGATTATTTTTTCCAGTGTTGGAAAATAACAAATTATGAAGAAAAAGAGAAATGTTGGAGACAGGAAAAAAAACGAAAACAAATATACGCTCCTGCGTTTCTCGCAACTCTAGACCTCAACTCTATTTCCTGGCCTCCTGGTCACGCATACTCTGTTTTGACATATGATGTCTGATGTACTCCAAATGATTAATGGGCAACAGCGGTGGTGGTTGATGTTCATTTATCAATCAGTATGCCAACAAACCCTCCCCATCATTGGTATGACACTACATTCTCCCTCCTCCACGCTACTTCTGGCTGTCAATGCGGTTTTCAGCCAGAGGAGAGGCAGGTACTGCTTTGAAGTGCTTCATATTGCCTCAAGAACATCGACAGTCCACCCTGAAACCTGCTTCAGCTCCCGACATGCAAATGAGTTCTTAAGGGAACCGAGGTCGCCTGCAGGCTCATTATTTGTTGTCAGCTGCCTGCACCTGTTTGGCCCGTGTATGCGTGTGGCTCTTGTCTTATTGTTATCCGGTTATCAGTTCTTTCCTCTTTAGATGCAATGCCAGAGATGACAGC
The DNA here is from genome assembly GCF_018831695.1 of Puntigrus tetrazona. Classification (NCBI taxonomy): domain Eukaryota; kingdom Metazoa; phylum Chordata; class Actinopteri; order Cypriniformes; family Cyprinidae; genus Puntigrus; species Puntigrus tetrazona. The sequence goes on from NC_056719.1 coordinate 16,332,007, forward strand.
GCTGCGTGTGCTGCCCGATCCCGGGACCTGTCGGTGTGAATAGGAGAAGGGGGCATTTAAGAGGACGCCGCCACCATGCTGCTGCTCTGACAGAGGTGTTGTCTGTGCCAAAATGGTGACTTAGCACTAATGCCAGCTTGAATTACAGTAGCAGGTGTTTTTTTGCTGTGTTTGTACAGTGTCTAAAATGATAGAAGGTTACCTTTACAAACTGAGGTTGGTTTTGGGTTTATCTGACCTTGATCGGATGTGTCGCTTAGGGAGATTTCTTGAGGCGATCAAAATCTGCCGGACTGAATGAGACAATACAGGGATTTCAAGATGGAAAAGGCTGGGCTGTTTTTAATCAATTTGTCACTCTGTCCCAAAAAATGCAGTGCAGGTACACATTGGTACATAGTATTGTATGTTGTGTAACTACACATACGTGACACTGAAGGGTATGTGTGATGACAAGCGTATTAGTAACATTGGTAACAACACTGAAAGTATAAATATGTAACAGGAATAAAAGGCTTTGCATTATAAATTGTGGTTGGTGTCCAGCATGTTACATCATATATTAATTGGACAGCCACTGATGAATTACTCTTTAAGTTACATTCATGCACCAGTTTCACCAGATCCAACACCTCCCGCTTTACTTATCCCTAAAGCTACCCGTTTCCATCCATGGATAACATTTTTCCAGTTATTCTAATACATACCGTTGTTACTAATACAAAACGTAGGTACATATGTCGAGTTACGCAACAGTACTTATGTACTTAGATCTGTAGATGCTATGTGCATACACTGTGGTTACATGTTACATACACATGTAGTTACTATGTAGGTACACAGGTATTATGGACATTGGGACCAGAAAAAAGCTTGCAAGGTATGACCTAAGACATAGCAAAAGGAGATTACTTGAAAATCCTACTTTGAGACTCAATGAGACTGTTAACCAGCTAAAGCAAGTACAGCATTTATAGATTGTTTTATGCGCTCTTGTTGCATAATAAGCGACCGCACGCATTTAACAACACTATAGTGACCAGTTTGACCTCGGCTGAAATGCAGCTGGCCACATGACAGCATTTTTAACGCCGGCTTCAAATATTAACACCTCTATAATTATCCGCTAGGAAAATCCTAGAAATGATCGCTGTTAATAACCTGAAATACGCTGTTTAATAACCCAATTTCCTTCCAGCTTATGTGTACAAGATATTAAGAGCAAAAATAAAACAACACCATAAATCTTTCGTTGGTGATGGCCAGCAAATGCTTACTGCAATCTACAGAGTCATTAGTACATACACTCTTATTAGTACATTATCTCTAAATGTGTTGTTATTATGTGAACTCCTTGTAACTGTTCTAACATCCATTACATCTGTGCAGATTCCACCTCTGTGATGCTTCATCATTGACATTTAGGGCTGTTAAGAGTGAAAGATTCGATGTAATGACCGGCGTATAAAGCTAGACCTTGTTAACTATGAATGTGGAGGAAGACATGACATTAAGGATTGCAATATAGTCTCTCATTACCATCCATGGAAATGTCATTTCTGGCTCTTGAAAAGGCAGGCATCCTACAGCTTTTATTACTCGCATAAAATGTAATGGAGGCTCATTAATAATAACATAAAATAAATGAATAAATAAATGAGTAAATTAATTTCATAATTCATATATATATATATTAATTTTAATTTTTTTATTATGTTTAATTAGTGAACTCAAAAACTAAAGTATTATTCAAGTAACCTTTTTCTATCTAAAAGTTTTATCTCAAGTGCACCTCAGCATGTCACTTAAATATCTTTACAAGAAAAGATGCATGAAAAATGTTACGTTCAGAAATGATATGAAATGAATATAATCTTTCAGTCTCGTCTTGTTTTGTTTAGGCTATTTCATCAATGCAATACCGAATGGCTACCTCAGTGCTTCAAGTTTCTTCAACGTTAAAAAACGTTCACAGGGAACCTTTTGGGATCAAATTAAGCTGCAAGGTTTTGCTTATCGGGTTCATGAAACACTCACAGACAAACAAACAAAACTACTGAACATTTCAGACATTCACCCCGTTTTGTAAACCAGTTTTAAGATTTTTAAATTACGGTGAATTCGTTTTTATTTTTTGAAACAATGTAATAATAGGGCGCTGACACTAACACAGCATTGTTGATTATGTTATTAAAACAGCAGCCTTCAGAATTTCCCATTTAGATGAACTGCTTTTAAATTATTCAGTATCCACCATGCTAGCAATGCTCCTGAGGCCATGTGTATTTAATGGTCTTCAATTAGCCAGGCACACACCAGACTAGTGTGTGTGTGTGTGATCTGAGTCTTTGGAGGACAGTGACAGACAGGCAAACTAACAGCACAGAATTACTGACACAGCTTGGCATGTACTTTAAGTTGGTCAAGGTCTTTTGACCTTTCGCTGATGCTTTGACAGTTCTCAGCAGCTACACATAACTTTCTTTTGACTGCTTGTTTTTCCCAGATTTGTGAGTAGCTGCATCAGCCAGTCTTCGGCACAGAATGTTTTTTACTGATTTTGTCAGTAGTGTCATGAAGCGTGGCAGCTATGGAATTGTGGATTTCTTTAGAAGAGACCCATGATGACAGGAAGTAAGTTTGCAGTTTACTGATTTACTTTCACTTATGGTTTTTTTTTGTTGTTTTTTCTGATGAATTGTTTAGAAAAATGCCTTGAATTTCATGGCCTGATACTCCTGTGAAAATATTGTGAATTGTACGTGTAGGTTATTTTTCAGATGTTTCCAAAAATGTAGATATAGGTATGTTTTCCTAATGAGCATAGACTGACTCTATCGAACACAGATAAATGACTTGTGAAAGGCAATCTGATTTGAACGCCTCGAATCTGTGAATAATTTAATAATAATAAAAAAAAGCGCTGGCACAATGGTTTAATTGATTCAAAATTTCAAAAAGCTCAGATGTGATCTTACTTATTTACTTATTTGTTGTTTGAGTAACCGTGGAGATGAAATTATTACAATTAATAGGCCTTACTAGGCTTATTAAACTGTTATCACAATAAATACAGTTGCAGAAAAACATTTCATAAAAATGTTCAGAAGCACTCAGTTTTCTTCAGAAATTGCATATATTTATATGTGTGTGTATATGTATATGTGTATATATATGTATATATACATATATATGTATAAATATGTATATATACAAATGTTATCAAAATATATACTGCATGTGTGTATTTAGATGCAAAAATATTACAATTACTCTATGCATTCAAATGCATACATCACCTGAAACGAGGTGTGTAGCAATCAGGGACAAAGCGGGTAAATGTGAAAATGTGAAACTTTTGTCATAACTCTTCTCGAAGGTAGCAAATCTTTAATTTTTAATGAGTGGCACAGGGTGTTATCTACAACCCACTGCACTGTAGAGAAAGGTCTGGTTCAGAGCTACGTGCTCTTCTACGCAATTCAAAATCTTCCTAATCAAACACACCTGATTCATTTCGTCAGTTCTTTAGTAGGAGACCTGTTTGAGACCAGAAATGTTTGGGTCAGGAGACATTGATAATGTGCGTGCCGATATACCAGCAGTGCGTGGGGTGGAAATAATGGAATAGACAGAGTATTAGCGACGATTTCTGCGTACCTGTGCTGTAGATGAAATATAACGTGTAAAGGTGCTACAGCTTTGAGAAACGAAAGCCAGATCAATAGGGAGATGAAGGACTTATTTGCCATGCTGCCCTTGTGCTTCTACTGTTCTACTGTGTATGTCTGGCAGCAGACTATAAAATCAAGGGTAGCACTGCTGCAAAGCCTACAAGCACCTTGGAACTTAATGTATTTTCACCTTTTAATTTAAGATAAGCCACAGCAGCGGGCCGGCGTGGGATGCCGGCGTGGGCAATATCTCATTTCGCCCTCGTTGTTGATCGTGGATCAGTCAAAGGTGCTGAGACTTCAATTCAGCTCTTTCTTTTTCTCGAATCAAAGTATGCAAGGTTGCGTATATGCTTGTGTGAGAGAGTTTTTATTAATCCTTTGAAATGTATTCAGCATATACACAGAACTTGCCACTAGGAACATAGCAATAATGGCTTTGCAAATACTAGCAGAAAAAAAAAATATAGCCTACTCTGAATGCAATTGCCTACTGCAGATTACTTTTGTTAAAGAAATTACTTTGTGTTTGTTGAGTTCAAGTGCTGCTTTGCAAAGGGATTGCATTTCTGTTTTGGCTCTTTGCAATTAGATTGAAGTCCACTCCTAATTCTCTGTGCACTAGAGGAACTCTAATGCAGCTTGCATATAAATGTTCGTATTAATCTCCCTCTCAATATTTTACAAGTGAAAACGCTTTCAAGCCTCCTATCAGAGGCATGTTTGCCCCTAGCAGCTGTAGATACAGATACATATCCATAACAATTTTGCAGAAGTTAACAGAGAAAATGTGACTGCAGGCTGCCATTTGGCAGGCTATCAGAGCAAAGAATCTCCAGACAGTTTAATCAAATTCTTGCAGCACTGCTCTGCACAGTAGGTTCCAGCAAACACTTGTCACAAACAGGTTGCATTCTCATACATTGACAAGTCTAGGATGTATCCGATACAGTTTCATACATTCTCACGCCGGACAGTTCTTACCAAATATATTGTTAGACATAGAAATGGCACGCAATACATTGCTTTTCAAACAAACTAATAAACACATGTTGGTGATTAGCTATAGCGTCCTGTATTTGAATGCAGTGAGGTTACCAGGTCAGGTTTTAAAAATAATGTTGTTTTTTAGCGTTGAATTAAGGGTATTAAGGGTATGGGTGTTACATTATAGATTATGTATATAATCCTATTTGTCACTGAATGAGCGGTCTGAGGCGTGCGGATCCATGTGCAGGCTTTTATTAAACAAAGGCATGGTCATAACAGGCAGGCGTCAAACAGGGCTAACAGATATATAGGAGGCGAGGCAATAACGAAATCCAGAGACAGGCAGAAGGTCAGGTCAGGCGACAAGCGATCAGAGAATCAGAGAACAGACAGGGTCAAAACCAGAAACTATAATCCACGAGCGATCTAACTATGAGACAGGCGAAACAATGCAACCTGCAGGTGAGTGGCTTGCTGCAGTCTTTATAGTCCAGGAACAGGAAGTTAACGCAGAGGAGTGGATGCAGATCACCCAGAGGTCAGGGCTCCCTCTGCTGGCTTGGTGACATAGCCCCCCTCCTAGGAGCGACTCCTGGCGCTCCACAAAACAAAACATAACTGTGAGCTTGGGAGGGGTTCGGGAGGGAGTCAGCAAACTGAGACCAGGGAGGAAGAGGCGGTGGGAGAGCCAGGGTGAAGGCGGGAGGAGTCCGGAGGCGGGAGGCGATCCAGAACCAAGCCATGATGGTCAGTGGTGGAGCCGGCGGAGGAGGAGCCATGGAGAGGTAGCGGTCATCAACCCCATGGAGCCGACCGGCGGCGGCGGAGCAGGTGGTCGAGGAGACTGAGCGGAGAGCGAAGAGCCAGGGTGACACAGCGGCGCTGGAGGTCTAAGCAATACCGCGAGGCTTCGCGACTGATGCGGAGGCGGGAATGAGAAGGACGCGGCGGAGCCAGGCGACAGAGGACTGATGTGGGCCGGGGAAGGAGGAGCCTGACAGAGCCGGAGGAATGGAGGGACGAGGCGAAGCTGGAGAGTGGAATCCTGAGGCGACGGATGGTCGGCGACCGACCAAGGCGTAGCCGGAGAGATGATGGAGCCTGGTGAAGCTGGTGGAATGACAGAGCACGGTAGAGAGGAGGAGCTAGGAGCCTAAGGAAGCCGGCGGGTCTACAAGCCGGGGTGGAGTCTGGGACTCAGAGGCGGGGCGGTGAAGCGAGGGATCCTTCACCCACGGCGGCGATGGAGACTGGCAGACCCGTGGCAAGCTCCAGGTGGAGGTGGAGGATGAGTGCAGGGGCTGCTGGGATCCATTGTTGACGTGTAGCAAGGGTGGGAGGGTGGGATAACTTGAGGCTTTGCACGAGGCGCGGGCACTGGAGGCTTTGCACGCAGGCGCGGGCACTGGAGGCTTTGCAGGCGCGGGCACTGGAGGCTTTTGCAGGCGCGGGCACTGGAGGCTTTGCACGAGGCGCGGGCACTGGAGGCTTTACCGCAGCGCGCGGGCACTGGAGGCTTTGCTGCGGGCGCGAGCACTGGAGGCTTTACGCGGCGCAGGCACTGGAGGCTTTGCAGGCGCGGGCACTGGAGGCTTTGCACAAAGCGCGGGCACTGGAGGCTTTGCTGGGCAGGCGGCAGCCATCTTGGGAAGCGGCGCTGGGCAGGCGGCAGCCATCTTGGGAAGCGGCGCTGGGCAGCGGCAGCCATCTTGGGAAGCGGCGCTGGGCAGGCGGCAGCCATCTTGGGAAGCGGCTCTGGGCAGGCGGCATCCATCTTGGGAAGCGGCTCTGGGCAGGCGGCATCCATCTTGGGAAGCGGCTCTGGGCGGCGGCATCCATCTTGGGAAGCGGCTCTGGGCAGGCGGCATCCATCTTGGGAAGCGGCTCTGGGCAGGCGGCATCCATCTTGAGAAGCGGCTCTGGGCAGGCGGCATCCATCTTGGGAAGCGGCTCTGGGCAGGCGGCATCCATCTTGGGAAGCGGCTCTGGGCAGGCGGCATCCATCTTGGGAAGCGGCTCTGGGCAGGCGGCATCCATCTTGGGAAGCGGCTCTGGGCAGGCGCGACCATCTTGAGGAAGCGACTCTGGGCAGGCGGCGACCATCTTGGGAAGCGGCTCTGGGCAGGCGGCGACCATCTTGGGAAGCGGCTCTGGGCAGGCGGCGACCATCTTGGGAAGCGGCTCTGGGCAGGCGGCGACCATCTTGGGAAGCGGCTCTGGGCAGGCGGCGACCATCTTGGGAAGCGGCTCTGGGCAGGCGGCGACCATCTTGGGAAGCGGCTCTGGGCAGGCGGCGACCATCTTGGGAAGCGGCTCTGGGCAGGCGGCGACCATCTTGGGAAGCGGCTCTGGGCAGGCGGCGACCATCTTGGGAAGCGGCTCTGGGCAGGCGGCGACCATCTTGGGAAGCGGCTCTGGGCAGGCGGCGACCATCTTGGGAAGCGGCTCTGGGCAGCGGCGACCATCTTGGGAAGCGGCTCTGGGCAGCGGCGACCATCTTGGGAAGCGGCTCTGGGCAGGCGGCGACCATCTTGAAGCGGCTCTGGGCAGGCGGCGACCATCTTGGGCAGCGGCTCGGGGAAGGCGGCCATCTTGGGCAGCGGCTCGGGGAAGGCGGCCATCTTGGGCAGCGGCTCGGGAAGGCGGCCATCTTGGGCAGCGGCTCGGGAAAGCGGCCATCTTGGGCAGCGGCTCGGGGAAGGCGGCCATCTTGGGCAGCGGCTCTGGGAAAGCGGCCATCTTGGGCAGCGGCTCTGGGCAGCGGCGGCCATCTTGAGCAGCGGCTCGGGGAAAGCGGCCATCTTGGGCAGCGGCTCGGGAAAGCGGCCATCTTGGGCAGCGGCTCGGGGAAGGCGGCCATCTTGGGCAGCGGCTCGGGGAAGGCAGCCATCTTGGGAATAAATGCAGTGTCTTCTTCCTCCATAATACCCAACGTGAGAGCTGACCCCACAGTCACTAAACCAAACTCAATAAAGTGTGCAAGTGATTCACGTGGACCCTCTTGAACAAGTTGTGTTTTGAGTGGCTGATTTATTCCCTCGTGAAAAATTCAATTAGCAAACAGTCCGGTAAATCAGAGAAGTAAGCCAGGTCCAGAAATTCCTGAGTATAATCCTCAAGTGATCGGGTGCCCTGCTTGAGGTTAGCAAAGACATTGCAAGGTGCATACCTGGCCATGGTTGGAGTGAAAAGCCGCTGGATCCTGGTGTGAGGTTGCATTCTGTCACGAATGAGCGGTCTGAGGCGTGCGGATCCATGTGCAGGCTTTTATTAAACAAAGGCATGGTCATAACAGGCAGGCGTCAAACAGGGCTAACAGATATATAGGAGGCGAGGCAATAACGAAATCCAGAGACAGGCAGAAGGTCAGGTCAGGCGGCAAGCGATCAGAGAATCAGAGAACAGACAGGGTCAAAACCAGAAACTATAATCCACGAGGCGATCTAACTATGAGACAGCGAAACAATGCAACCTGCAGGTGAGTGGCTTGCTGCAGTCTTTATAGTCCAGGAACAGGAAGTTAACGCAGAGAGGAGTGGATGCAGATCACCCAGAGGTCAGGGCTCCTCTGCTGGCTTGGTGACACTATTATTAAATAATCATTTAACTTCAAAGTGGCCTCCTATGATATAAATAACTCAGAATGTTTCAGGAATGTTTTAGCAATTCAAATACTATTTCTGAATTTGAATGAAGGTACCAAACAAGCATATTTTTACCTAGAAAAGACATGTTTGACAGACAGAAAAAAAACAATATATTGTATTGTTTTGAATATAAGATGAAGGCCAAATTTCGTCTTGACCTGAGTATTTCTGAAATAAATAAATAAAACCTCATCACCCCTGTGTGCAAATCTTTCCTACCTAGTATCAGTTCTGTAATTTATTGGTAATGTAATCATTTACCAACATAACGATGACATTGCATGCTTGTACTATCCTGTAAGCTTTATTTTGAGATCGTACATACTACAAAAACAAGTGCACTTCAATCTTTAGGAATGTCAATTTTTGTGGTAGATCTATAGCAGGGATGGACAACTTTGCCATATGAATCAATGACAATGAATGAATGACTAAAAAGGGGCGGAGCTACATAAGGTCTTTATTAAAGTGATGTACAGCCTCATTAGCGTATGGAGTTGTAGTGAACGCAACAAGCACAGTATAGCAGCTGACAAGACACGAAAGTTAATTATTCAGAGGGGAAAGAGACTTTATTTCATACCAAGTTGTGAAATTTACATTTGATTAATGACACTGGCATATAATCTGACAAATCTTATCCGACTGCAGATACCAAATCAGGATAGCTCGTTTTTCTCTGAAACGTCTGACAGAAGTTTGACTTTGTCTTTCTTACGTCTTTTAAAATTAAAGTCTCGCATCAGAAAGAAAAAACTAAAACAACAATGTTTTTTGTTGTTTCTTTGACTGCACACTCAACCCACTTATCATGTATTCAGATCAATATAGTATTAGAAATGCCACACTGTATAAATTGGTACTTAATTTGTATTTTTATCTATTAAATTAACTTTATTCTATGGAACAGGAATTCAGATCTCTTACCTGCTGTATCCTCATTTATAGACCTTTAATTACCCATAATGTCAACAAGCAATGGCAACAATAGTTCGCTGTATCAATGTGATCAAGACTGTTTAACAAAGACTGTAAGTTCCTCACCCGATGAAGTTGAGCAGCGCCACCTCCTGGACTGGTGATATTAAACAATGGGCGGCAGTGACATATGTTGACATGTTTTCAATTATCTTGTTTTGTTTGAGGGTGTAGATGGCGAGGAGCTTATAAATTATAAAAGCACGAAAGCATACAGTTATCTGCGCAGTAATAAAATTAGATGAATTCTTTGCCATAAACGTCAGCATTACTGAAAGCGGAGGTAGAGCCGAATAGGGCTATAAATAAATCCAGTCACATTGTGTGCATTGTGTTACAAAAAATGGAGTAGTGGAAACAGCTGGATTCTCCTGCTGGAATTCAAAAGGTCTTTGGCATTTACGTTCTGCTCTTATTGTTGGCTTGTGTTCATGACACTCTTGATCGAGAAACTTCTTGAGCTTTCTCTAGCTGTTGTGACAGCCTTCAAGAGCACAAAATATCCCAGAACTTCCTCAATCGCTCACGCCGAGGAAACCCTAAATTTGCTTACAACGTGCCCACATGTAATGTATCCATCTGCAAATCAACAGAAAAACAGAGGGAATTGGAGGTAAAGATGCGGAGGGTATAAAAACTGCTCACTAAAAATATCAGTACTTGTACCGAGTCTGTAAGAATTAGTTTTTTCCTGCACACATTTATTTTGATGTTTCAAATCAACAGATCAAACGTCTACTTCAGTTGCAGGCATGTTGACTTTCAGAAACGGCGCAAGCTACAGAGCTTGTATTCTTACGAAGTTCTCCACTTTGCTAATTTGCTCGTACTCACCCTCCTTTCCCTTTTCTTTCTCCAGGCGTTCAGAAATCAGAGTGATATGGCTGGCGTTCTTCGCAAGCTCGGAACATGCATCCCCTGCGTGTGGATCTTCCTCATGCTTTTCGACCCCAGCTTGCAAACCGGGTAGGATGACTCATCAACCCTCCCCATCTAGTCAAACTCTCTACCTTTCTCTTTTCCCCATGTTGCAGGCTCTAGGGATGCATTGCAGCTAATACATTCATTAATAAGGTTGTATTACCGTGCAGGGGGTTTTACGATCAGCAAAATGCCATTGGAGCCAACCGTAGCTGGCTGTAAATCGCTTTCGCACAAACTGCCATGAATTGGATTTTCGGTGGTGGAGCGGGCTTGGTTACAAGTGTGACTCAATAAACATGGAAAGAAACTCACGCTGGAGGAACCTGAGGGATTCCGAGACGCGTTTAGCCTAGATTGCGTTGCAGTGATGCCAGTTGGTTTTCACTGCTCATTAGCCCACTCGTACACGTCAGAGTTGTGAATGTACATACAGATGGAGATTTTGGGGAAAAAGGGATTATGAGTTTGAAATCAAGTGCCAGAGCTAGTGGTCTTCAAAAAAAAAACCTAAACACAGCATTAAATCATAAAATAGGATGCCTCTCATGACACGTGTCTTCCTGAACCACTCCAAGTGTGTCTCAAGCTTCTATTCATAAAGGCCCCAAGCAAAATCAAAGAGAAAACTTGTGTGACGTCATTTCGAAGAAAATCTGGGCAAAGTCATTGGATCTGAGTCCATTTACAGTTGGCAGTTTCAACCACAATATCCTTCCCCCCTTGGTCAAGATGATTGTGAAAAGGGATTTTAATGATTAAAAAGATCATCACTGTTTTGGCTTTCTAGCATTAAGTTAGGGCAGGTGATTTAAGAGAGGCTGGCAATAAAAAAAGCATAAGATCCCACCCTCCCTGCAAATCACTTTCCATAAGACACACCTCCTCCGAAACCCAGGAATGTGCATAGGCAGACCAGAGGCAAACTAGCAACACTATAAGAGATGGTGATGGTTGAATGCAACCGTTAGATTACCTCATTCACTGGTGAAAAAACATTATAATAAAGCTCATTATATTACAATAATATCGGCTTCCATCCTTGCTCAGTGTACAGTATCGAAAATGGTCTCATAAAAATATGTACCTCTATGCACATTTTTACGTGCCTTACTGCGCATTTCACCACAATTTCAAAGAGAAATGTCCAAGAAGTGTTGCTAAAACGGGTTCAAGCCCACATTTTATGACCCTAATATATGTATGTATTGCTGTGTTTTTATTACGTTAAATATCCAGGGACTGCCAATTAAAGTTAATGCTCTATCATGTTGGAAATATGCCTTGCACCACATCCAGCCATAAACCTGCCTGATAGCATTACTTGAATGCAATACAGATATAAAAATGTATACGTTGATGCAACCGTGCCATTTCGACTTCCTTTTACACAGATTTGAACTGTTTTGTTGAACTGTAGTCACATAGGATTTAAACCAGAGCTCCTCGCCTCTCAAGAACATCTCTGTACTTTGTGAGCTACGAACAAACCAGCAGTCTATGAAAACATATAGATATGAAGCTGGATATGTTTGATAAGAAATCTCCCAGCATATTGTTTTGAAGTCACATGATATTCTTAAGTTACTCTGCGAAAATTAGGCTTTATTAATCAAAACTGAAAAGGATTAAAAGGTGTCAGAGCTTCACTGCCTTCTAGTGTACATTTATGCCATGAGACCATAACAGAATGATAACGTATTATGTTTGCGTGAACAGGGTGTGAAGAGGTATGCAAATACCTACATTGACAGATCTGGCTATCGTTGCCCTCGGACCAAGGGATGTGATTGAACAAACAGTTTATAGCCTATATCTTCCACAGGCAATATAATACATATAAATGCGTTTAGAGAACTTTACTTTGTTGTTGCTATCAGGATGTGAAGTGATTTTCAACCTGCATAAAAAAATGGTTTTAAAACAAATTGCCTCCTCTGCTTGTAATATTAGGTTACTATATCAGAATTTTTACACATTAGAGAGCTAGATAATTGGTTGTAGTAGTCGATTATTTCACTTAATTGTTTTGTCACCAGTTGCAGTTCAGGCTGTTGTAACTTGCTATAAAATTATGCATCTGTGTTTTATAGTAAAGTTGTGATGGTATCATGATAACATGCTTGTCTCTAATTTTACATCTAAGACATATAATATCTGGTACTCTAAATAACGGATGTAGAGTCAAATTTTTAAATAAATTTAGCCTACGCAATTTAAATAAGTAATATTATTCAGTACTTATTCGGTAGATTTTAATTACATAGTTGACAATATATGTGGGTTATTTCATATATGGCTGAAGATACTTTCTTTCTTTACTTCAACGCCTGTTTAGTGATGTTTGCTAACGTGGTACACCAGTAACAACATGAACACCCTGGAGAGCTACTTTATAGTTCTAATTTCAGTCATAATATTGTACTTATGATATAACATTGTGACACTGTTTTTTCTGTATAATACATAAGCCGCTTCAAAAAGTAAAACACTCTATAAATAAGAGTTGCAAACATATCCACATTACTTTGTTCAGATGCTTTCTTCTATCACAGTTGTCATTGTTTGTTGTGCTTTTGTTATCTTATTAAGAGGATAGCGCAATGGCACATATTAAAATATTATTAGCATATTATCGTTATTAGCATATGGGTACGCAGCCATGAGGTGTTGGAATATATGCAAACATTATAACATTGTTCAGCCATTTGAAACTTATTTTTTTTTCCTCCTCAAACTAATGCAATGAGCATATTAGGACTTAACAGCGGCCTAAATCCAAAGCCATCATACACCATTATCTTTTGGTAAGTGTTTAATATAGAATCATTATATTGCAGATTTCTAGCTGCTTAGGAAGATATATTTGGCCTGTTTCTTGATACAGCGTCTGCGTGTGTGTTGCCAGGCATGCTCAGCAGGCATCTATTCATCTGGATCCTCACCATCTTTGTCAGAGTAATTAGTCAAAGAAGAACATTGATTGGAATCTACCAATTCCATCTGGCAGTAACATAAGCAAAAAGAGAGACACATGCACAAGAGAGATAGAGAGAGATAATAAGAGAGGGAAGAAAGAAACATCTGAGATGAAAGAGGAAGGATAGCAGTCATTAATTTCTGTGCGCCCCCCCCACACACGATATCCAGTGGGGGTCACTGAATGTGAGGTCCAGAAATTCATTTTCCGTTATGTCAGCAGATAGAAAATGTACCGAACTTGATTCAGTGTGACATCACAGCATCAGTCTCCTGGGAAATCTGTCACCCCCACCATCACCACCATTAAAAATAACACCACCTTTTTACAGAAGATAAGCTAGGCAAGTTTTACTGCTCACTTTGGAAATGATGATGGAATCGGCATTAATGCTGTCAAGTGTTTTTATTTAATTTTTTGTATTTTATTTTACTTTTATTCATTTAAAGGGTTAGTTCACCCAAAAATGAAAATTAGCCCTTGTTTTACTCTCCCTTGGAGGCATCCTAAATATATAAGGCTTTCTTCTTTTTCAGATGAATCATATCAGATGTTTAGAAAAAAGGTTCCCCTCTATTCCAAGCTCTCGTTGCGGTCAGCGGGTGTTTCTGTTCAACTGTCCACAAGTTGTCAAGTAAAGTGTGTGCATCCATACCAAAAAGCGCATTTTCATAAGTAAAATATCCATATTTCAAATGTAATAAACACTCTTCTCTCATTACTGGTATCTCATTAACGGTTTTTGATGTAAAATTCCTGCAGCTCAGGAAAAAGCAATGCATGAAAACTAATTCCTTCTCAGATTTTTGTCCTAATAAAGACCTTGTAACTGCATCTTCTAAATAAGATCTCAAACAGTCCTCAAAGTCAAATATATTAATATAAAAATGGACAGGGATGATGCAGATTTTGCCATAGACTTAATGGCCGACACCAATACTAATTATTATTAGATCACCCCTACATTTGCTTTTGAATGAGCAGAAACAAAACAATGCAAAATCAAATGACTGAAAATTCGAAATATCCCTGGCATTTAGTTGGGTTGCAAGGTGCAGGTTTTTCTTTACAAAGGAAGCTTTGTTGCTTCTCACAGTCTGATTGTTTTATTATCAATGGCACGAGGTGCACCTAGGGGAAAAAATTACATTCAGGTGAACTGAAAGCGTTGCTATGCTTGAAAAAGCATTTCACACACATTTTAAAGTTTTAATTAATTTGGGTTGGTAATTATAAAATCCTACGAGCAGAAGCTGACTGTGGACCATACACAACACATCCTACCGCTCAGTGTAATACAGAATTGTCCTGTTATTAGGATATCAAAGAAACGTTCTGTGTTAAAGCCATTCGGAACACAGTTTGTCTAATATTCCGCATATGACCACATAGAACATAAGAATGATTCCAAACTTAAACCTCATTATTGAGCAACAAAAGAAATTTGCATTTTAATTGCATTTATAGGCTTACATTTTTTATTAACATTTTATTGCAACCATGTTGTTAATTATTACATGGTTGCAATAACATTTACATTTTTACATTTATGTATTTATGTTTTTTTAAATCTCAAATAGTTTTCTTTTTCTGCAGTTGGTAACCTAATTTATTGAAAAATATCGTCTTACTGAAAATAATTCTGTGTCTGCTTGTAGGTAATCCAACTTCAGTGGTGGTTGATGCAATGATGGATCTCTAATTTTAATATAAATACCAAGATAATTCCAATATAAAGACCAAATTATACCAAGCTGTTCCATCATTGTTGATCTTGAGCAATAGTGCTATTCACAGATGTATGACCCCCCTGAGCACCCTCTGCAGTACAGTTCTCTAGGACATTTCAAGTTGTTTCATCAAGAATTGTGTCTGCTTGTAGGTCTGTCCTAGAAACAGGCTCATTATTTGGTTGTAAATAATTGATATATATTAAAAAAACCAAACAGAATAAACAAGACTATTAAATGGACAAACCAGGGCCTTGTTACAGCATGTTTCATGGTGCTATCTACTTTGTTGTTTGTTGAATACATTTTCGGAGTGTGAAAGAGACTTAAATAGTGCTGTTTATTCAGCTGACCCATTTCCCTTACAGTCAGAGAGGGTCCTTTGGTTTTGATAAGCTTTTATTGTGATCCATAGTCCTTTGTTGCTTAGCCTCTTCCCAAGTAAATTTAATTTCAGCCCTCCCAGGCATGTACAAATAAAACCCTTTTTTTTCCCCCAAATGCAGAAAAGTATCCCAGAAATGATGCATAGCGAGCCACCGGAGCAAGGTTGAATGTTAGCATTAAATTTGGTCTTCTATCAGGAAAAAAAAAGAAAGTCCAACGTGTCTTAGCACAGATTAAATGTGCTTAGCATTATTTAGGCGTGTTTCTGAAAATTGGATCATGCAATTCCACGTATTAATAAGCATCAAGAATGGCACGAGCTCTCTTCCAGCAACCCACTGTCTCCATCATCAAACTCACTCTGCCATACCAGAGGCACTGTTGGAGACAACATAATAATAACACAGGGCTCTTCATCTTGTGTCCTTGCTCCCCCAAGCTTCAAAGATACTTGCCTGTAAAGCTTTTAAAGATTCACTGAGCTACAAATATTTTGTTAAACAAGTCTAAATGACTACTGACACTGACTGCCAGGTCCTTATATTAGTCTATTGTGGATGGCAGATCAAACTAGCTCAAACCCTCAATGCATACTAACAAGGCGACCTCAATCACATGAATGGCAAGAGCGTAGCTCTTTGACGTTGACCTCATCGCATGATTCCGGCTTCAAGTAGCTGCTCTCCTCTTTCCCTCCCACCCATGCCGCAGTGAGGAGCAATCCACGCGAATGACTCGTATCCGAGGATATTTCGCGTGCCTTCTCGAAAATGCAGCGAGCCCGGGAGAGCCATGACCAAGTTTAGGCATAATCCCTTTAGACTTCAGAGCAGCAGAGTGCTTATACCTCGCGAGTATCTCTCCGAATCAGCACAGCTGTCGCTCCACGAGTCCTGCAGGCTCGCTGATGCCCAACGATACTATCACACGACTCCAAATCGGCTTTGCGACAAAGCACAGGCCAGAGACTTCGCTAATGGATAAAGTTGTCACAGACAAATCTCTCATATTAGCTAATGTCGCTCCACGCATCACGGCCATTGCTCGCTGCGCACTGCGTGCACCGATAGGCAGGGCTTGATTAAACTATTATTCACAACAATCCATCTTTTACATGAGCCGCCCGTGCTTAGCATCTGCAGAGTCACGCACACACACAAACAAACACCCCAACCCCCGCGTGGTGCAATCTGGAGTTAACGATTGCGGATAGCTCAAACCTCTTTTGTTGTCTGTTTTGTTTGGAATCAGTATCAACGCAACTGTCCGAAGTGACGTGAAATCAATAGCCGACAAGGAAAGGAGAGCGCCACTCCTGCACTCCTTCCATATGGATGGCTTGAAACTTCTGGCCGCTCTCCCTCCGGCTCATTGCGCATGCATTATTCACAAGCTTTGAAGGATAGGGTGGGACTCAGAGATGTGACCTAGCCGACAAATAACATGCTGTCAATGGCTGGCATGACTGTGTCAAGGTTAATGTGTTTCAGGGTTGCGGGGAAAGGCTAGTTGAGGAGCAGCAGTCCATTTAGTCATTCTCGGCGTGCATCACTTACGAAGAGTTTCAACGCTCGCAAACCTCCAGCAGGGTAATTTATCAGTTGCATCGCTACAGTGAACATTGCGCTACGTAAAGCTATTGTGCTTCATCTCAGTGCAGGTTCGTTTTGTCTTTGTCTATTACAAGTGGCGCGTTCAGTACGCTTTCAGTGTTGTGATACTCATGCTAATTAACTAGTTTATTCTTTCCCATCTCACTGTTGCATTTCTGCACTTGTTGATAAACTGAGTAATAGCGTTGTCAACATCAGAAACGTTAAGTGGCTGATGGTCTCAGCTGGCTTCGTGGGAATCTGATTACACTCCCCGTTGGCCCAGCAGAGGGTTTTTCTGAAGGGCTGCAGGCCAAACGGAGGAAATCAATGTCACCATCCCACCGCGTGGAGCAAACGGCATCTCATTTCAGCCGCAACATGAGCTTTTATTTTGAGGAAGGATATCATACGTCGCATGTTCGGGTTCACGCAAGAAGAGAAAGGACAGAAAGGGATACATGTTTCAACATAAATCCTACTCTGTCAGTGGCTCAGAATATATTTAAAGACCTTTCAAGTGCTCTTTAATACATTTTGAGTAGCAAGCTTTGTTTTTTAGGGACATTATTAAAATGTCCTCGATTTGTGGTGCGTTTTCTCCAGGGTGCTCTGCAGGACTTTATAAATGTGCAGCGGAGCTCGGGAAGGCCTGTCAAGATTGGGACATCAGGCGTGGATGTTTTAATCCTCCCCGCTGATTTGCTTCTTAATTGCTCTGAGGAAAAATCACAGGTTTAGTACGGCAGTGCTGTTTTGAGCGAATTTCCATTTTTGTTGCATCTGGCTTTCGTTTGATCGCTGACATAAACTTTCATGTATTTTTGAGGAGTTTTTTTTTTTTCTGGTTTTGTTTATTTTTGCATCTTGAAATCCACAAGCGGTCTTAGTGGACTGAGGAGAGAACTTCAAATAGTGCATTTTGGAGTGTGCCTTAGTATAAAAATAGCAAGAAAATAACAGATTTCTAAGGCTTCAAAATGATCAACATGATCAAAACCTGTTCTATACAATCTACTGCACGCCTTCTGTCATCTAATCGCTAATTTTAATGTACAAACATCCATTTTTAAAATATAGCTTGCATTTTTGGCAAGTAAAGGCTTCTAGAATAATTCTGAAAAACATTCACCTTACGGTCATGGTACACAAGTCTGTGTTTCATGATGTATGCTGATGTGAAAATTTGAGTATTAAATATGATACAACCAGCTTTTGAGAATGTGCATCACTCATAAATCTTTTAAAAAAATCAATTTTTAAATAAATTGCTTGCATAATGTTGATGCTATATGCTGAAGGCCAAGTTCATTTTCAGAGCACTTCAACATATCATAATAGTGTTGCTTCTTCATGTTTTCTTAATTTCAGTCATTTATTTTTAATGTATTGATATACTTTATGCTATTATGACCATGACCTGTTGCACAGACTTCAATTATTGATTTACTGCTGGCAAGATATTACCAAAACTAAAGTTAGCTCTTTAGCTAACGCTTAACATTAATCAATAGCCAATGCAGCATAGGTTACATCTACCTTACACTTCATAAATAAAATAAATGCACAATAGGTTTAGGAATGTGCTTTTAGAAAGAAAACAAAGAAAACGAGTTCACGTTGATAGTAAAATGCTACAGTACCTACCAGTATCCATTAGACATATTATTGCCTTTTGTTTTTAGACTTTTGTCCTTGCCATTTTGATTATTTTGTTATCCAGTTGATGGAACTGTGGAGCTAATAAAAAGATTTTATGTAATAATCTAAAATGCCACCATTTATCAAACCAGTATAAATCTCATGATATTATTTCGCTTGGTCTAAAATCAATCACATTAATTTCCATATGTAACACAAACCTGAGTAAACAAGCGATACATGACAAACCTTAAGACCAAGATAACAGGAAAGGGAATAAAATTTGATACTCCAATAAAATATTACACTGCATTTGTGACCTGTCTGCGGCTGGACGGAAAATCAATGAGCTCTCAGAGTATCTTGGGCTATCTAATGAAAGCTACAAACTGTCTGTAAAAGAATACAGCTGAAATAGGAGGAGGCTGGGACACACAAAGTATAAAATAATCATTTAGACTACAAGCACCGTTATGGTCTTTCTGAGTTTATGTATTTTGAGGATTTATAATTCGTTGGTGGCCTACAGAATACGGAAGTTTTTAATGAACGGTTTTGAAAAAATAGTAACCTTAAGAAAAATAAGTGTCATTTCAGAGCAACTTCTTCTAACTTACTTCAGAGATTATCCTAAAACAAAAGAGGACTAAATGTAGAGACTAAAGAGGGCCTTGAATGCATTTGGCTTCCATAAGTGCTTGTCCTTGTTTCATTAAACGTTTTGCATTTATAGATGTGGTGCGCTGAGCTAACTATCGCTGACAGAATGTAAAAGTGGAAAATGAAAAATTTACTTAACAAGAGCTTAACAAGAATGACTTAATATATTTCTAAACACCCCGTGCCAATGGATGAACGAAGTGCCACCCATAGGGGTATTCACTCTGACAGCAGTTTGTAAGAAAAAGAAAAAACGCTTTCAGCAAATGAACTACCAATGGTAATGGAGACATAGAAGGTATTCAGTATACAGATGGTTCTTCTCCATGAAGCCATTTTTATATATATATATATATATATATATATAGAGAGAGAGAGAGAGAGAGAGAGAGAGAGAGAGAGAGATAGATAGATAGATAGATTTATTGCAGTAAGAAATCAAATTTGTTTTCAAAATCTCTCTTTTTTTCCATTAGTACATTCCATTTCTTACCATTGATCCAATGTTTAATAGCTATGTCTGTAGTTGTAGCATTATGATGGTCAGCATTTGGATTGCTTACTACGTCTATAATCCACAATACAACTGCTTACGGCAAACTCCAGTGATGAAATTGCTGTCGGTGTATGCGCGCACCTTTAAATGGGAGAGATCCGGCCAGTGTGGCATTTTCTTAAAGGTTTCCAAAAGGTTTTCGTCTGTTGCTCTTTACTGAAAGTTTAGAAGCCACGGATATGAAGATGCTCTATGAAAAAAGGAAGGTCACTGGATGGACGAGTACATGCTAATGGCATTTTTGCCAAAATGTGAATTACTTTATAACGGGGATGTGCTCTAGTTAGCGCTAGTCATTGATTAGGAAGTAATAAGTTTGAAAATGGACATAAAATGCCATACAAGTATCATTAATGCGCTGTGTGAAGTGTATAAAGTGTCTGAAGCCAAACTGCTGTTGTTAAAGCGTTCAGTGTAATTACTCTTCTTCCCCATCTGGAGTCTACATACAGTGCGTACAGTGACTGCATGATCATGTTTGGAGACCGATAACACACCAGAAATTTTCTCAAATACCCCGCGGTGGTGCACAGGCTTCCCCAGTGTCTGCGCACGACCACAGTACAGATCATTGAGTAGAATTACTGGACTGAAATGAGCCTGACACAGATATCTAAAGAGCAAGTGGCTTATGGCTATAAAATTATGACTCGGCAGTTTAAAATAACAATGATTCTTTAGTGTTTAATATGGTAGCACTTTATTTCAGTAGTCCACTTGGGACAGTCTGACATTAAGCAACTTTGCAACTACATGTCAACTAGCAGCCATTAGAGAATTAGTAGACTGTCTGCTAATATCATTATTATGACGTGTTATTATACTTATTTTTACAATATACAACATACTGTTTATCAGAGACTTTGAAAGTATATGTCAACTTATTCTAGTAATGCTAAACCTACAGTCTACAGTCTACCAGTCAATGTAGTTGCCAGTTCGCCATTTCAATCTTCGGCCGATATGTAATGCGCATTTTGCCAGTAGAGCAAAGAGTAGAGTTTTGTAGTCAGCAGGTAAATGCCACCACGTTGACGATTTCACATTGAGCAGGATTTACTACACAGAGCAGTTGTTCACTGAAAAGCTTCATTAACAGCGCGGTTTCGCGCAGCTTCTCAGCCCCTAGCGGAAAAGAATGATTTGGCATTTTCATTGAGACCAACCTGAAAAGACAAGAACGTAAGTGCGTTGCAGTCATTTTAAAAACAACATATTTTAATTATTCACAGTCGACTCTTTCTTTTGAATTTTCTAGCAAATCTTGCCTTGTCACACCTTTTGAAGTGTAATGAAAAATTAATTGAAAATGGTGTAAACAATACTATTAATATCTGTTCAACTTGAGAAGATGGTTGTATTCAGACACAAATCCTTCCGTTACAAACCCCCCCTCCATTCTCCGAGCCGTGTGTGCGAACACATTATACAATATTCAGGAGTTCATTTCAATGCTGTCTATTTGCCGCACTCCACTCTATTGAAATATTACGCGTATGTATACATACGGTATACTGGCAGCTCTGTGAAATGAATCACATTTGCTACTATCTGGACCTCCTCAATATTTTTCTTTCTCATTTACTCTACGAGAAAGAGGCAGAGGGTGAAGAGAGACGAATAAGGGATACGATTAAAAAAAAAAGAAGTCGAGAGATTGAGAGAGCTTCAAGCATACCAATACAGAGAACTTGATAGGGGAGGTTTGGGATGGGGGTGGAGGAAGGGTGTTACGAGGAAAAGTCAATTTTTTATTTGCAGGGATGATGTGGTGGTAATGAAGAGGGATGAAGCAGCTGCCGCCAGGGCCCATGATCCTCCAGCGCTCCAGCCTGACATCTGAGAGAGAAAGCTCACACACCTCACATAACACCAGATGGGGACACGTATGTCTTGCGTTTGGCTGCACACAGATGATGCATGTTTCCTGTCCAGTCTGACTGACCGTGTCACCTCAAATCAAGCGACATTTGGCACATCTACTAATCGGGTTTGTTTGCCTTCTTGGCAGCATTTGTGTCCCAAAATGTTTAGCGGTCCCCGCTTAAGAGGCACTGTCTTGAAGAAGAATCTCCTGTGGCCTGTTTACAAATGGCCATTTCATGCATTGTCTCTGATCTGATTAGTTACAGTGGTTTCATTTACACGTGAAAACATAAATGTGTCTCCACAAAACTGATATTGATTCAAACGTTAACTCCTGTGCTATATGCTAATTTAACCGAGCTCACATCAATGAAACACTCTTTAAAACATTTAGGAGAAAATGCATGTATTGACCAGGTGTAAACAGACCCTTAGAGAGCTGGAGGGCTCAGTGTCTGTATCCAGTGAATTACCTAGAAACCACTTAGCAGTGCCTTTGGAACCATTCAGAACCCCTTAGCAACCATATTGGTAACGTCTCGGTTACGTATGTAACCCTCGTTCCCTGAAGAGGAACGGAGACGTCACGTCGGATGACCGACGAATTGGGATCTCGCGAGAGACCAATCTACTTCAGTGTATCTAAACAAGCCAATTGAAGATTGGCATGCGCTAATCGCATCCAGCTGCCGCTGATCACAGCGCGTGTATAAATAAGCAGCGGGTGCAGCGCATATTCAGGTTTTCGCTGAGGAGCCGAGCTAGTGACCCGGCCCCTTCAGCAGAGGTGCAGCACCGTGGCGACGGGCGTGGCGTCTCCGTTCCTTCTTCAGGGAGCGAGGGTTACATACGTAACCGAGGCGTTCCCCTTTCAGTCGGTCACTCCGAGTCACGCCGGATGACCGACAATTGGGATCCCTACCAAAACGCCATGGACGCTGCCTCTTCCAGTGTCCTGTGGGAGCCCACAAGCCCCCTCAGTCTATCGGCGTAGGCCGGGGCTCAACCACAAGAAGCCAGCTACTTTTGTAACACTACCCATTCGTAAGACTGGAACACTGGGAAGCGTCCACGTTCTAGTGAACAGGGACGTGCGGAAGTCCAGCCTTCCCGTAGGAGGTCTCGGAGCGAATACGCATATGGACAGTATTTCAGTTTGCATATGGAAAATTGGAGGTGATTGAACCCTCTTAGACGGGCAGAAGGTCTGCCGGGAAACACGGGCTCTAAGGCTATGCCGTGGAAATACACACATAAAGTCCTCTTGGGGTACTTTACATGGCTCCCAGCCCTCACCGGTTCTCACGGATTCATCGAGAGGGCCTGGCGCCAGATGCTCCGCAACATCTGGCTGCCGAGGGGAATGGAGGAGCTCGACAGGGTCTACTGTATGGGCGCTCTGGAGCGGTTAACAAGCCGACCGAAACCGGGCCTCTCAGTGCTTCTACCAGTTTGAGGTGAGAACACAGGAGGATACCGGTTCCACACGTAGGCTATAGAATCTAGCAATCATGTTGGGGGTCGCCCAGCCCGCAGCTCTACAATCTGTCAGCGAGGTGCCACGAGCCACCGCCCAGGACGATGCAACACTTGCTGAGTGTGCCCGCAACCTGAAGGGGGCAGGGCATACCCTGTGCTTAGTACGCTAGGGTAATGGCGTCCACTATCCAGTGAGCCATCCTCTGCTTGGAGGCGGCACTCCCCTTCTGCCGGCCTCTGTGACAAACGAGAGCTGGACTGAGGTCCTGAAGCTTTGTGTCCGGTCAACGTAGCATCGGAGTGCTCGGACGGGACAAGCAACGTCAGGGCTGGGTCTGCCTCCTCCAGGGCAGCGCTTGAAGGTTCACCACCTGGTCTCTGAAGGGGGTAGTGGGAACCTTGGGCACGTAGCCGGGCCGTGGCCTCAGTGGTACCTGGGAATCCGCGAGCCCAAACTGTAGGCACGAATCGTCGACCGAAAAAGCCTGCAGGTTCCCTACCCTCTTGATGGAGGCCAATGCGAGCAGGAGCAATGTCTTCATAGATAAAAGAACTTTAGCACAACTGCTGGCAAGGGTTCAACGGAGCCTACTGCAGTGCTGTCAGCACTACAGACAGGTCCCAAGAGGGTACTGTTGGGAGCCGTGGAGGATTCAACCTCCTGGCTTCCCTCAGGAACCTGATAATCCGGCCATGCTTACCCACAAACCTCCCATCTATGAGGTCATGATTTGCAGCGATTGCAGCCATGTAGACTTTAAGGGTGGAGGGAGACAGCCTTCGCTCCAACCCTTGCTGCAAGAAGATAAGCACGACTGATAGGGCAATTCCGGGGTCTTCACCTGAGAAGAACACCACTCGACGAACAGGCTCTACTTCAAGGCATAGGCCTGTCTCGTGGGACTGCACTCTAGCCGAAGAAATGGTGTCGACTACCTCTTGAGGTAGGTCACCTAGAGCCTCCGCATCCCATCCAGGGACCAGACATGGAGTTTCCAGAGGTCTGGACGCGGGTGCCAAAGGAGTGCCCCATCTCTGAGTCAGAAGATCCTTCCTCAGAGGATCGGCCAAGGAGGGGCTGTCGCGAGGAGCACAAGTTCTGGGAACCAAGTCTTCACCAGTAGGGTGCTACTAGCAAGACCTGCTCCTAGTCCTCCTGACCTTGCACAGTGTCTGTGCAAGAAGGCTCACTGGGGAAATACATACTTGCAAAGGCCCCGCAGCCAGCTGTGTGCCAGTGGGCAATGGGAAGTCTCTGGAGAGGCAAACAGGTCTACCTGAGTGGCTCGAAACGTTCCCAATCAGCTGAACCGCCGGGGATGGAGTCTCCATTCTCCGGGTAGTGCAGCTCGCGACAGCTCGTCGGCTGCCTGGTTGCACACTCCTGGAATGTGAATGGCGAGAAGCGACCTCAGAACTTCCGACTCCATAGGAGGAGGAGGTGGTGGGCTAGTTGCGACATACGACGGGAGCGTAGACCACCTTGTTGGTTGATGTACGCAACGGTCAGTATGTTGTCTGTGCGGACTAGTACATGCTGGCCTCGAAGGCAGTTCTCGAGACTGCCTAGGGCGAGATGTACTGCCAGCAACTTTAGGCAGTTGATGTGCCATTGCAGTTGAGGGCCCGTCCAAACCCCTGACACTGCATGCCCGTTGTCACGTGGCCCCTCAGCCGGTGGTGGAGGCATCCGTGAAACCACAGCATACCTGGAGACCTTCTCCAGGGGCACCGCCCGGCCCGAAGGAACGAGAGGTCTGACCCACGGGTGAAGGTTTGGCGGCAGGCGGTGTTATTTGAACCCGGTGAGTGCCACTTTGCCACGCCCACCTCGGGACTCGATCGTGTAGCCAATGTTGAAGCGGTCTCATATGGATTAGTCCCAGCGGCATCACTGTGGCGCGGCTGCCATATGCCCCAGGAGCCTCTGAAAATATTTCAGTGGGACCGCCATCCTGCTCTTGAACATATTGAAGCAGTTCAACACCGGTGCACGCTCCTCTGTGAGGTGTGCCATCTGATCGATCGAATCCAGCTCCATCCCAAGAAAAGAGATCCTCTGCGTTGGACAGAGTTTGCTCTTCTCCTGGTTGACCTGAAACCCCAACTGGCTGAGGTGCTGTAGCACCAGATCCCTGTGTTCGCACAACTGAGCCGGGACTGAGCCAGTCATCCAGTTGGTTGAGAATGCGAACGCCTTACTCTCTCAGTGGAGCAAGGGCTGCTTCGCGACTTGCATGAAGGCGCGTGGCGACAGGGAGAGCCGAAGGGTAGGACTTGTACTGATATGCTCGACCTTCGAGCGCCAACCTCAGGAATGGCCTGTGGCATGGAAGAATCGACACATGAAATCACGTGTCCTTCAGGTCGATCGCTGCAACCAATCCTGGGGACGGACGCACTGAATAGGCGTTTCTGTGTCAACATCCTGAACGGAGTGCTCGATTCAGGACTCACAGATCCAAGATTGGTCATAACCCACCGCCTTTCTTGGGCACTATGAAGTATGGGCTGTAAGCCCCGACCTCATATCGGCTGGAGGAAGCGGCTTTATCGTGCCTTCACTAGAAGGACAGCAATCTCCGCCCACAAGACAGGGGCACACGCATTGTTCACTGACATATAGCGGATCCCACTGAACTTGGGGGCGCGGATGAACTGAATCATATAGCCGAAGTCGAAGGGTTCGCAGGAGCCACCGGGATAGCCTGGGAAGATTCAACCAGGCATCCAGAGACCGAACTAGCGGCTCGAGCGGAACCACCGACGTGCAGGCGATGGGGCAGCGAGGGGGAGTGCAGGGACCCGGCTCGGGCGTCTCGTGGCCGGTCCGAAGCGGGGTCTGAGTGTGTGCAACTCTTACCTGCATCCCCGCAGAAGTGAGGCGGGTAGGCTGTTGGTTCGTCCTCCCAGTCTTCCCACTGCTGCATATTAGCCCAAGGAGGCGTGAGTGGCGCGGAACTGGCCCGCTCAACTCCTCGCTCTCCTGGGGACCCAGAGACAGAGGAAACCGCCCTTGTCGAGGTTTTAGGTAGCGGCAACATTCTCTGCCCGGCAGAGCAGCTCCCTCCATCCCTGGATCTGAGGGCCTCTTGCACCTGCGCTTTCCTCCAGGTTTGGCAGGAGCCTGGACAGGCTGGGTGGCTGCCCTGCTGCCAGCTCCACGGTGCTGCCTAGATGGGGGCTGCTGCGTTGACTGCACGGGAGCGGTGGCGGCAGCAGGGGCACCCTCGGCGACGAGCTGGCTGAGGTGGGCCGTCGGCGGCTGGGTGAAGGCAGCAGCTGCACGCCGAGGCAGGATGTTTCTTACCTCAGTCTGCTTCTGGGCAGCGGAGAACTGCTGGGCAAAGTTCTCCACTGCGTCGCCGAAGTGGCGGTCTGGGACATGGGGGCATTCAAGGCGTGTCTTGTCTACCTCGCGCATGTCGACCAGACACAGCCACAGATGGCGTTTCTGGACCACCGTAGTGGCCATCGCACAACCCAGAGACGCGTTGTGACCTTCGTGTCGCTCGTGGCGCGAGGTCCATCACGATACAGAGTTCTTTCAGAACTTCCGGTCATGACCACCCCTGTGCAGATCCTTCAGTGCCTTGGCCTGATGAACCTGCAACAACGCCAAAGCGTGTACTGCAGACGCAGCTTGTCCACAGGCCGCACAAGGCACTGCCGTTCAGAGCCGACGAGTACCTGCAGGCCCGGAGGGGAGCACAGGATCACCGCACTAAGCGGAAACGGCATTGGGACACAGCTGCATCCCAACTGACCGCTCCACTGGGGCGATCACCGTAACTCCTGGCTGTGCCACTGTCAAGGGTGGTGAAGGAGGAGGAGCCACTGGGGCAGTTTCTGGCAGTGAAAGGTGCTTTCCACATCCCAGTAAGCTCCTCATGCACTTCCGGGAAGAAAGGTACCAGGGTGGGGCCCTGAGAACCAGCGCAAGCCACCCTTAAATACCAATCGTCCAGCCTCGAGGCCCGGGAAGCAGTGGAGGTTTCCACTTGATCCCGATCACCTCGACGGCCTGGGCAAGCATAGCCACCATTTCTAGATCTGTATCCAGTACATTCAACGCCTGGTAGGCGCAGAGCAACCGGATCTTCACTTCCAGAAATGTCTGGCTCACCTTCCGATGCAGCGATTGACTTCTGATCATCAGGGGAGCCCAAGAGGGTACAGCTGATACCCCACGTGAGGTCCAGACTGCCCCTTTTGCAGCTCCACTGGTTGCAGAGTTTAAGCTTTGTGTCACAACGAAATGGAGCCCACCTGTCTGCAGCCAGAATGAGAACCAAGTCGAGCAAACACAAGCTCCGCCTCCTTTTTCAAGGCGACAGAGCCCGCCCATCACTCCGAGATGACCATCTCCCCGCGAGAAATGATTCATCCACAACCGCCACCTCAGCGTGCTAAGCCCAGGCACACGAGAGGCAACGATTGTGACCATCACCTAACACCAGGTAACAACCGCATCCAGAAACACACGGGTGTCACGTAGTCTGAAGCAAGACCCACGCTGTCTTCCAAGACGCGTCGAGTTTGCCAGGCGTAACGTCGTCTTTAAAAAGAGCGCACCCGCGAATGCTCTTTAGTGCTGCGGCAGCAGGGGATAGCCGTTTTGCACACAAACAGGGGGTAGTGCAGCCTGATTGTGGCAATCCACTCGACGCAGGAAAGCGACCTCCGCTGAAACGCCGTACTCCAACACTCGTAGATCGTCTTTGGAGCGGAACAGTCACGCTTCGGCTCCAAGCGAAAAGCTGAATATGCGCTGCACCCGCTGCTTATTTATACACGCGCTGTGATCAGCGGCAGCTGGATGCGATAGCGCATGCCAATCTTCAATTGGCTTGTTTAGATACACTCGAAGTAGATTGGTCTCTCGGCGAGATCCCAATTAAATCGGTCATCCGGCGTGACTCGGAGTGACCGACTGAAAAGGAACGGTAATTAATTAATAAGCATTCAGATCCATTCACATTTTCTCAAAAAATATAAAAAATCTATCAATAAATAAAAACAGACAGACAAATACAAAAATACAGTACATTCGAAAAAATATATTTGTATTATTTGAATTGATATTAAAGGGTTACTCAAGTCCATTAAAAATAATGTGCAATAGTTTTGTTGTCTAGATAATTGAGTAAAGTTATTTAAATGACTATTGAAATAATTTATCTAAATAAAATCGTATTTTATTTATTTTTGTTACTTCATTTTTATTTATTTATTTGTATCTAGCTAAGGCCATCTGCACACAGGTGACTGCATATAATAAGCTCATATATGGGAAAGACAGTACCTCCCTTTAGTTTCCTCCGGATTACATTTTTTAAATTTGAATATATTCATTAAAAGGTAGACACTCTTTCAGATATGAGAAAGATTATAGCTACCTTGTTTGCATATGGACTATACAGTCAGATATTGTTAGTTTTCAATTTTAATTCGTACATTTAAAAGTAGACACTTCAAGCTTTATATTGATACATTTCTGATGTTTATATATATTTTTCTAGATTTAGCTATTTTAAAGCTTATGGTCTCCTCTATCCATTGATACCAAAATTTTGAAATTCAGATCACTGTGACTCAATTTGCAGAAGTCGAACCACTGATGACAGACTCGCTATTTTTGTTAATGTCTTTTATACTCTTCTGGGCTTTGACTGTGTTTGACAGTCACAAGCCTCATGGTTTTTATCTAGAATATCTTGAATTGTGTTCTGAAGATGACCAGAGCTTTCATGCATTAGGAACGTCATGGTGGTAGAAAGTGATTTAATGAGGAAATTTTCATTTTGGGGTGGAGTATCTATGTAATAGTTGAGAAAAAACGATATACTTGAGCTCCATGTCTAACTAACCACTAGGTCGCAGTGCCGATGGAAACTCAGTCACTGTATTTTTCCTGTAAGAGCAGCCAATTGTAAATTTTATGTCTGGCTTCCAGTCTATCCACTTTCAGCTGTTTTTAGCTTTACAAAACAGCTCATATTGAAATCAGTGTGTCTTATCTTATTTCATTGTATTATCTTAAGTATGAACAAACTGGTTTGTAGTGCAAACCTCTTAACTCCACTTTGTTATTCTTTGCGCTATTTTCCTTTAGCGGCTAATGAATTAGAATTCTCGCAAATTCACCGAAAACTGCTTACTTAAAAGGTGGATATAGTTAAAAGTACTTGTTTGAGGTCGACAATGAAGGCTAGAGCCCTAGAATGCATTCGAAGGGAAACTTCTCCAAGGTTTTTCGTAAGGACTGTATTGTAAAGATGCGTGGGCAATGAAACTCTGTAGCTTGTATCATGTTTCTTCAGCTGTATTTTTTTAGTTCGGCAATCGCTTCATACTTCGCTTTCACCCTACCGTGCACTCATTCTCATCCTCCTCTGCTTGTTTTAATGGGCTGTAAATTACCTTTAAAGTTTCGCCTTCGCGGGGTTACGTAAACCTGCTGGAGAGGCCGGGACACGAACGCGAAGGAGCCTCATGAATCCCACTAATAAACCTCTAGTTTGAGTTCACTGAATGGCCGTCTTCACAGGATGAGCGTCTCTGGCAAGTAACAGCCATTCATTAGCTTCAATTCAGTAATACAAAAAATTGCAGACGCACCATGAAGAGCCATGATGTTCAGCCCGTCTCCCCAGTTAATCAGGCATTAGCTCATTTTATCTCCTCAACACAGACAACAGAAAGTACGGCCGTAGACAGTTTCCATTGTTCTTTCACTTACCCTGTGAGCTGCTGAATAGAGCAGCCATGTTTCTGTAAACGGAAAGAGGCTGCATGATCTACAGCTGATTAATATCAATGAGCCCGTATTCAAAGGAGCAGCAATGAAAATGACACGAGACAGGATGCAGTTTCCACATAGAGACGGTGCTCTCGAGTGTCACTGCAATTTGTCATCTGGGCGGCTTTCTTGAAATGAATAAATTATCAGAACCCCTTCACCACAACACAATGGGAAGATCATCAGCTTTCAAAATGTCACGTCATTGACAGGTCTGGTTGATCCCTCACCGGCCGTCACACACACACACACACACACACACACATATATATACACTCGGATCGGTCACATGGTTTGCCGTTAAGCTGTGGGAGAAATACAAAGAGCACCTTATCAGTCAGTCATTGCGATGCTTTAGGGCTAAGCCTCTCCACACTCAGGTGAGACAGAGTTTTCCTGCAAGGAGGTATAAAGCCAAAGAAAATAAATTAACATTGGACGGAGACTGGTCTGCCTTTGCTGTCGGCTGAAGGCAGCCGTTCCGCCATGTTTACCTCTCCGTGCTGCTGCATTTTCAGCTCCACAATAAAGTCGACAGCCTCTTGAGATGATTCAGTACAAAATATGCCAGAGTACTCTGATGGAAAAATACAGCGCACAAACACTCTCTTAAACGCACTCTGGCACTACGGAAAGGCTTGTTTTTGCAGCTTCTGTTATTTGCTGCAACACTAAAAGGGATTTTGCTCGTGTTGCTTTGTGATGATCTCTGTAATGGGCTCTTGTGACCGTTTTCAAAAGTTCAAAGAGGAGGATCATTCATTCCAACCTCTTTAACCTCCTCGGTCCGGAGATGGGCAACTTTACAAATGAAAAACGTTTTGTTTATTTAATTGTTACATATTAAATAGCAAAGTGCGTTAATTCTGCTTTTCTGTGCGGGGAAATTAAATAACACTCAGTGTCTGGCATACTGGATTATGCACAT
This sequence comes from Puntigrus tetrazona, assembly GCF_018831695.1. Lineage (NCBI taxonomy): Eukaryota > Metazoa > Chordata > Actinopteri > Cypriniformes > Cyprinidae > Puntigrus > Puntigrus tetrazona. The sequence goes on from NC_056719.1 coordinate 16,362,838, forward strand.
GAATTATGAGAGTATTTTTTATTTTTTTTATCTGCAAGATAAAAGCCAGTACAGCACATTTGCTGACTACTGCGTGTAAAAATGTGAACTAATAGGTCTATGAAATAAAATATGAATAAGATAATGATGAATAAAACATGCTCATTCGTACATTCATTTTATTTTGTTATATTCATTTGTTTAGTTTGCATTTAAAGCGACATTACATGAGTAAAACTATTATTTCCTGGAGCAGCTTGTTAATTTTGTCATAGTTATGTGTAGATAGTATGATTATAACACAATGTAAAAAATTATTTACTTAAAGATTTATGGTTGTTTGACATTTATTTGGTACTAATTATTATTGCACTACTTATTTTCACACAGCATCAGTATTTGTTAAATATTTAGGTCAGGTCAATTACAGAATTTCTAGCTTGAATTATTCTAGAAGTTCTAGAAGTTTCTGGAACATTCTTCTGTTTTCTGGGACATTCCAGAGCATTGTGGGATTAGTGAAAAAAAGACAAAAAACTCTTCTGAAGTTTTGGGTGACTAACTTTTAGTAGCTATATTCAACGTCTTCATAAAAAAATAAGTAAAAAAAAAACAACTTTATTTTGATGGTCCCTTATTAACATTCTGTAGACAAGTCAAAGCTTTTATGCAATACCAAGCTAGCAGATAATAGTGTACTCATACTCTAATGAAAGTTAGTTGACATGTAGGTGCAGAGTTACTTATTATAAACAGAATGTTCATAAGGGACCATCAAAATAGTGTTACCATAAAAAAAAAAAAATTTGGTTCATTATAAATTAAATGCTGTTTTTTCCCACGACTGTAACATTCTGTTATAGTAAGTGTGCAAATACATTTCAGCTAAAAATATGGGTTATGTGTTAAAGGTGTTAAGCATCATGCTTTCCACAAATGACTAATCAGTGTTGTGCAGACTGATAAGAATATCTAAAGCGAGTTTGACCAGCAACCTGGTCATGCTTTTGCTGCCACAAGATGCCACAAATGCACGTATTTTGACAATAGTCTTGTTTTGCATGCTATTTTAAGGCCTTTAAAGGTCAGCATGTAATTGGTGCAAGGTCGCTTCCAGCACAGCCCTTGATTGAAGACAGCACTCATTATCTCGTCAACTTTCTGTCTATCACGCCCTCCGTCGTGCCACTGCATTGTTCATCAGGGAATCACAGCCCCAGCAAGACATAATTATTCTGCATATTTCAGGTAATTAAAGAACCAGGGATTGGCTGCATATTCAAGACTGCATTTGCAACTTTTGGGATATAATGCAGCCAAATCCCAGAGCTGGGATTTCCGCGAAGCCATATTCAATTGTATGACAGGTTTCACTAATCCACTTGGAGTTCCATTAGTTCTATCACTCCTCTACTCTGTCGTTCTCTCCGTTTTGTTTAAATTTTTTTTGTCACATTAACTTATTTTCCTATCAAAATAAAGAAAAAAACATGCCACAAAAACTAAGTGTTACATGTAAAAATCTTTTGAAAACATTTACTGCACCTTCCCAGTTGCTGATATTAACCTAATGTGAAAAGTATTGATTATAGAATTATATTTACATCTATTCTCAGCAGCAGGGAGCACGATCACGTCCATGTTTGTCGAGCTCACAAATGCAATTAACATATTGCAACTTGATTTCTGCACTCTCACAAATGCTTTTATCATAAGTAGCACAATGCAAATGAGTAATTAACTGTATACTGTAGACAGTGTCCTTGGGTATAATAGGAGTGTTGCTGACAGTGCTGAACTCGTCACCGATAAACTTTGGCTGAACTGAGGAGATTGACAACTCCAGTCCTGAGGTCCTCTTTTATTCCCAGTTGAAATAACAGAGGATTTTCATGCCATTATGAAGAGAACAATGTGAAGGTACTGTTTAGTCACTAAAACATAAACAGAAATGTCTGACTGTACAGGAGTCCTTACGTATCAGAAATTATTTGTCAAATATCTAAATGGGCTACTGGACAAAATAAGTTTAAGGTGGACCAGGCCTTATTCCAATAGTCAAAAAAAGGGTTTGGGGATTGTGTCAGTTGAGTTAAGAAAAATCAGGAGTTTGGATCTGCGGTAGAAAGAGCTAGGAACGATATGAGTTGTGGTCATTTGTGGTATTTTTTTAATCGTTAGATGAAGAACCTGTCCTGGACTTATCCCTAATGACTGCATCTCCTACCCTTCACAACGCAACACATGTTCAAAGAAGCAAAGATCAAAGATGTGGACCAGATCAGTCTCTCTTCTTCCCTATCCATCCTTCTATTTATGACTCCAGACTCTTATTGCTTAGTGGCCTTCTTTTTTTGTGGCCTATTTGCTTTTTTTTTACTATCTTTAAGTGACCTGAAACTCTGTTTTCTTCTCCACAGGGCTGTAACAGGTCACAGAGAACCCATTCCCGATGACAGCAAAGACAACATCACCATCTTTACCCGAATCTTGGATCGCTTGCTGGACGGTTACGACAACAGATTGCGTCCCGGACTAGGAGGTATGATAAATGCGTGTGCAGATTTCCTTCCTCATTGTCTCCAGCATCCACATGTCGGCCTTACCGTTGGCTTGTAGATGGAGCGTGTTTTTCCTCAGGCTGTCTTTCATATTTACACTTCTTAGCTCAAGTCTCACACCTCTGAGATCCATGACAGATTGTGTTTTGGAACAGTGAAATTACTCATCTTCTCTCAGCACTGTAATGTTTATCAATAGCGAAATCTGTCACAGAACAGTGCTCTCCGAGATCGCTTACGATTTCTAAGCTTAAGGAGCCTGTGTTGAAGAAGGCTGAGAGAAATAAGGAAGGGTCTTGACCGCTGCTGTAATGGTGCACCAACAGATTGTTCATCATGAAGAAGCTGATCGGATTCCCTGGTCATCCTGGATTTATAGCTCATTAAATGCTGAGCATCGATGCACTATAATCTACGTCCCAGTGACATTTATAGAAATGTCCCACATATGTCCATTAGACCACCTCCCTCTGCGTATATCTTCTCTCCTCCACAGAGGTCTCACGGAGTGAATCCTAGTGACCTCTAAAAGTACAGATCCTAAATTGTGAGCCCAGCTGCGGGCAGTCAAAAATCAAGATGTATGCTTTTGATAAATGGGCTAAGTCACATTGGCGCACTGAGAGCTGCGGGCTGATACTGTGGAGCTGGACGGCTTCCATCGCCTCTGCTGCCTGAGTCCCGTTGTCTCCACAATCCTGGCTCCAGTCCAGTCACCCCTCTCAAGCTCCATCAAACCTTTCCATTTCCACCCTGCTTTACATAGTTGCTGATGTGTATTACAGCACTCATCACATCAAAGTTGCTAACTAAAACATGATGACTTACTTCAGATGGTTGAAGACCTAGAGTAAGCAACACACAGGACATTTTTTAAGTGCCCATATTAAAAATTCACAGTTTTATTTTCTGGTTCTGCTGGATTGAAAATGAGAAGGAAATTAAAGCAATGTAAATTATGTTTTCTCATAATATACATTGCTATGGTATCTTTTTTTCACCCTATTCTTGAAACGTTCTGTTTCAGGTCCTGTCTGTTTAAAGCACAAAGCTTAATTAAAAAGCTCAGTCTGCTCTGATTGGTCATCACTCTGAGTCTGTAGTAATTGGTCGACCGCTCAGACTTTGTGTCAAAAACGTAATGCTGCTTACCATTAGTTTTCATCCCCCAAGGCATTGTGAGCAGCTGTAAAAAGCGGTGCTCTATTGGAACTCCATACAATGGTTTTTCTCTCAAAGTGAAAAAATCAGTATGTCATCGACATTGCTAAATCGTTTCCCCAACTGTTATTGAGGTTGTGCAACAGCAGCCAGAATTATACAAATGTGTAGCATGGTGAAATAGACACAGAAATACAGGACTTACGAAAGATTAATGCAGAACAAACAATATATTTTATTTATTTAGCAATGTCACTAATAACTTGGTCCTTTGTTCACTTAATTTTACCACAGATTCGTTTAAATTATATTTAGAAAGATTGAAATTTAAAGATCCGAAAATAATGTCACAACACACAAGTGTGAGTTACTAATTTTATTTTATGGCCACTATTGCTTCATTTGATATGTACAGAATATTTAACCTTTTTTTTTTTTACCTAAATCACAGCAGCCTCTTTCTGTGAAGGATGTGGGCTGTCAAACATACACAACTGATAGCCAATCACAGCAGTTACAATTTGCCACACCTATTCTGATGAGGGGAGTCAATAATAGACAGAAAATAACCTATTACTTCTAAATGATGTTTATTGATAATAAAATTAGAGAACAGTACAAAAACAGAGGCAGTCCTCGGCCCCTTTAATGGAATTTAAACCATAGTATCAAGACTTTGCTGAAGTCTAATTTGAGAGACTTAAGTCCCCTATCTTTCTTTTAACCAACTCCAAAAAATCTGCAAATCTGCTGTCGGCACTCTTAAAATCAGTAATTTTGTGATCTTTTTTAATGCTTTCTGAAACTAGGAGCTGCAGTGAGCCAAGTGGAATTATTTGACTCTAAATCCTCATTAACAACTTTAAAGTTCATTACGTAAAGTATTATCCTTCCCTCTAGTCAGCGGTGAACCCAGTCCTAGACAACAGTGTGTGTCCTGCCCCTCACACATCTGTGGCAGATGATCGCTCAATTCCTCACGCACACAATCTCTGTTCTAGTGAATTCTCTAAACAATGCTACCCAAACGCACCACCACAAAGTGAAATATACATCTACTAAAAAATAGATGCTTTTTAAATGTGCTCAGTAAGGTTAGTCGCTGCAATTGTAGCAGACATTCTGATATTAAAATGAATATAATGGCAACAATAAAAACACCTAGATACGTTATTAAAAGTCATAGATTACCCGCACTAAAACTCAGTTCATGCTGCTGTTAACACTTTCTCTGACAAGTGAACGCAATAAGACCAGTTTTCCGGTTGGCCAGATGATAATCGACATTACGGATTTATAGCTTTAAAATGCAATTAATATTTATTTTATACAGTAGTCATTTCTGCTCTTCTCTGTCTTTTTGTCCAATCAGAAAGTGTGACTGAGGTGAGGACAAACATCTACGTGACAAGCTTCGGGCCAGTATCGGACACCGATATGGTATGTGTATTTTTACTATTGCTTAAAGTTTTTAAACATGGGGATTCTTTTCAGTCCCACTTCATATCAGGTGTCCTTAACTAATATGTACTTACATTTAAATTACTTATTTGGTGCAATGCACTTATTGGGTACATGCATGTTTTTGCATTGTGCTTATATTTGTAAAAATACCTATATGTAGTTGCATCTGTAATTCATTTCTGTAATTACTTTTATAATTACACTGTTGACCCATCCATTACGCTGACCCTTAAACCTACCCATACCAACAAACCTGTCTCTAAACTTACCCGTATCCCACTTCAATAGCAGCAAAATACAATATAAACATAATAAATACATTGTACTTATTTTTTGATGTAAGTACCTAGTTGTTAAGATCACCTAATATAAAGTGTTTTTCTTTCAATTTTCAGTGTATATTTATTTAAATGTTCATATTCGCTTATATTTGTCTGTTCCTCAGATTTAATGGTTTTTTTATATAATGCATTACGCTTCAGCCAGGTATGGTTACACGTAATTGGTGGCAAATTACCGCATGAGAACACTGAGATGTTTTCATTCCTGTTGAACTTAGAAAGACTTGTTTGTCATATGTGCCACAGAGGAAGACGTAGTACCATCCTTTATTTCCCTTTGTCCCAGTGAATGCGTGAAGCCATCTTCCTTTATAGGCTCATTTAAGAGAGAAGATAATTGGTTGTGAGAGTGCATGGAGAAATGCATGCGTCTTAATCATACACACAATTGGCTCTGGTATGCGAGATGAATCACCAGAGCCATGCGGCAGCACTTTGTATTTTGTCTGAGACATAATTTTCTAATAGTGAGAAGAAAACATCACAATCTGTCAAATTATACAGAGCATGAAATGATACTCAAATTACACCGCAATAATCATCAAGGTTAATTTTAACATAATCAACCTATGATGTTTATGCAAAAATACTGCATTTCCAAATATGTCTTATGAATTGCTCCACTTCAAAAAGTTGAACTGCTATTACAAAAGTCCAATTAGTGGGAAATTACACAATATCTGTTACACAGAGGACTGTGGGAAAGTTCATCACAGCATATAAAAGTTTCTGGACCACAACTACAGTTTCAAGTCGTTTGCCACACAAAAATATAAATGTCACATTGCCCTACAAAGGACCTACATACAGTACGTTTCTAAAAGTGTTACCGACCCATAATGTAGCTGCGAAGCACCCAGAAGACTCTACAAATCGCAAGCTTGCTATAATTGGCTTCTGTTGCGATAAGGAAAGACTCATTATCTTTCATCTATGCCTTGAAGTGTGCATATCACATTCTGCATGAGAGCCCTAGTATGTTTTCATGACTTATCTTCAACCTACTCTGCAATGGTGTCAAGACCGAATTAGAAGACAGCGACAAAGCCAAATCAGTCAGTTTAAGGTTGGACAGTAAATTCGTTCGTTAAACCCAGACAGCAGGTTCTGAATTGTTTGGGCCCTGCATCGTCATGCTACAGTATGACAGGAGATGTGGCGTAACGAGCACCGCTGAAGAAATGCTTTCGGAAGGTGATGCACTGTGACCGTCTCGCCTGCTACCTGGAGGATAAAGAAGACCAGGACTTTTGCGCTCCAGCTAATGGGATCAAAAATCTAGCATTGACACATACCAGCTCCTGTCACCTGACAGAACTTGGGTTCTTTACCACTGTCACCTTTGGCTTATGTAGTTGGGGTTTAAAGTTACCCAGGCTCACACCTAACTATGTATCTGCAGACCTCAACAAATGTACCCATACATCTTCATTTGGAATAAACACTAGAGTCAGCGGTACTCCAACAACTTCTATGTACTGTATTTTCACACAAGAGTTTTGTTTAGAAAAGCCTGTTTTTTGCACATTTCCTAATATTGTGTTATGACTTAAATAATTGCTAAGAGATTTGAAAACCAATATTTTTTTTAATGTTATCAACACATATACAGCTATGGGTTATCCCACATGATACATTGTTGCTTTAGAGAGATAAAGCATTCCAACGTGAATCCGGTTAAACTGCAGTTACACAAAACAAGTTAAAATAGTATGGTTGCATAAGTGAATACATTGTTTTTACATTTACATTTAGTCATTTTGCAGACGCTTTTATCCAAAGCGACTACTTACAATTGAGAGTACAATTGAGAGTTTTTAATCACTTTTATGTACATTAATATAAACTGTAGGTTTAGGGTTGGGTTTGGTGTAGGGTATGTTATTTTCCAACACAATATTAACCGTTTAGCAACTCTCCCTGGACGTTTGAATTCTAAACCACTGCAAAAAGTACTTGAAGCAATTTAGTAAACACATGCCACAGTCACATACTGAATCCATGTTTTAGCTCAACTCACTTGTATTTTCAATGAGCCTAGGTTAATTTAAAAACACTTAACATTCAGCATTTTTTGACGTCATTGACACTATCGAGTGTGAATAAAACTGAATTGAGCTGTACAATGGCCCTATTGTCTTCTGTAGAGCTGCTTTATAGCTGAAACTGAAGTCGTTTCATAATTGATGAACTTTGAAACACTGACACTGCTATTGAACTGAATTGAGCTGAATAACGACATGATTGGCTTGTTAGAGCTGCTTAAGAGCAGAATTTGAATTTGTCTCATGAAGTTTGCATTACTGCTTTGAAATAAAGATGACTTGACTTGACACCACTATCTTCTGCTACAGAACTGCTGCCACCACATCGACTCCCTTGACAGAATAAGTGCCCTTAATGGACTTCCCCAAAAAGGCAGTTCTACACAACCTCTATCTCCCCATAATTTGGGGATCCTCTTTTTAGAATTAGAGACAGCTAGTGCCCTCTCGTCTTCAGCAAGGTCAGTATAGCATATCATTAGTAGTTGTGTTGTATTGAGGGTAGAGTTTATGTGAAGATTGGTAACATAGACCTTGTTTGGTGGAAATGTGAAATTCTTTCATGCATACAGAGAATGAGTAAACATTCATCTCAGACTGTTGTTATGCCATCACAAGAGTTATTTTCATTGTGCTGAAAATAACCGTCCATAATAAGTGATCTGCTGTCTCTATGTGACGTCTCATCAACCCCCCATGATTCCAAGTCATTGGGTTTGCATATGGGAACATCAGTGCTGAGTCTAACAACATCACGAGTCTAAAATGAAAGATTCAAAGAAACCGATGGAATATGCAGGCTTTGCAACAAGATTCTGTGGGGAGAGTGATCAGTCAGGTAGCAGAGGATAGTAGATGCATCAAAAAAAAAAAAACTTAAAAGTATAAAGTCAAAGCTTTTGGCTGCTCTGTGACTGTGGTCACGGTCACTGCTGTTTGTGGTGGCCTGACGATGTCACATTATACCTTAACGAAGGCTAATCTCAAGGATAGACACGGTGCTTTGAAAGCTGTAAGAGTTATGTTACTAATGTCTTACCTCGTGCAGTATCGACCATTCATTTACCTTCTAATCCATACTGAACGCAAAACTGGCAAGAACTGCCCGAAAAGGCGAGCTCTGGTCCAATTGGACTGATTCTGTTCATTCTCCCGGAGTTAGAGTGTACAAGCTTTCATCAGTCAACCAGGAAAAAAAGTTACAAAAGTTACAAAAGTGTCAGTTCCAAACAACCAGGTCATTACTTTCACTGGAAGAGTGCCCTCTCAAAGAGCTTGCCAGATCATTATCCTCTTGGTAGAGTGTTCTAGCAGCTATTGGTGTACTTGCCCTGCATTAGTGTCTAGGTTGTAGACACTAGTATATCCATGTGCTGTATTAAAGGACACATGTCCAGTTTGTAGTGTTAGTTTTTTCATCACAGGCCTCGGGAGTAAGCTGAGAGGAATGAACCCATGCTGTCTGCACCTGAGGTCAAAGTACAGGTGGTACCTATAGTCAGCTTCAGCTTCCTATTCAGCTTGCCATCTTTTTATATTCCCGCACTTACTCAGCCTGAAAAGTGGGCCTGTATTTTTGGTCTTTCCATATTGTACATGTCAGGTATAGTTGTAACTTTCTCATTACTTGAAGATCTCTGGGGAAACACTTCCCTGTGATATTTAAAAAATGCACTGCATCAGCATCATCAGCATCTTCTAATGCACAATATGTAGTTCCTTTGACATTGGCATTATTACGAAAATCACATTTGGGCTTTTTTTTTTTTTTTTTACCCTGAGCCTGCATTTTTGGAAACGTCTCAGCCTTTTTGGAGTTCATCTTTTGTCCTTCCTGAAGGGATTGTCAGTGACTTACTTCATTGTGAGCCTTGAAGAATTTTTTCCTAATTCTTTGCAAGATTAAGCTGGATAGTCTCCGTATATCAGATCAAAAGCACTGTAGAATAATCTCTAAAGCTATGCATGAGATACTAGTACAGGTACAGGGTAGAACTAGCCTGCATCAAACAGCATCAAATCTAGCATGATTATATTCGCACTCTATTCTGGTTGTTTTGGTCATGTTCCTTATTTTAATTTTAAAGTAGTTCAAGCCGTGGTCCCCAGTTTGCATACTGAGAGCCGTTTCAACAGCTTGTGCAAATGTCAGATTTGCTTCAGATAACATTATCTGTTGTCAGGCTTTGTAGCAAATCTCTCTTATGATCCTGTTCATGCTTATCCAGATTTGTCGCAGACTCATTGTTCACATCACTTTGTAGGGATTTGGCACCAGAGTGGGTCGCAGGATTTGCACTCTTGTTTTGACTTCTCCTGCTTGGATGTGCTTCTTGCGTTACCTCAAGCTATTATTACATATAACCAAGATTACATTTCATCTCTTGGCAGCGCCCAGTTTATTTTTGTTTGTACGGGTGGTCTTAGACTTTATTCCATCTTGTGGATGCATGCTGCTTTTGTATTTTGTTTAGCCTCATCTATTTGTTCTTTGTCTAATAATAACAACAATAATGATTATTATAATTATTATTATTATCACTGTGTTTAAATCTTGTTCATACTTTCAACAAAAAGGAAAAACAGAAATCAAACTATTTACTTGCCAGTGCTTTAAGGCTAAATTAACAGATTTGATTAAAAACCGCGAATGGATGGCTAATGTTTATAATTGAAAGCAGATTAATTACTGTTAATACAGTATTGTGTGTGTGTGTGTGTGTGTGTGTGTGTGTGTGTGTGTGTGTGTGTAACAACATGAATATGACAGCAATGATATGATTTCATCAGCATGACTAGGTAGTCCAGTCTTGAAACAAGAAGCATTTCTAAATAAATATTGTCAAGTTTTAAAATAATTTCAAATTAATACATTATAAATGTATTTAAATAAATTTAAATAAAGGAAACAAGCAATAGAATAAAGTAAAAACAATAAAACAAAGATTCATGAAATGTGTGTTTTAAATTTTCCAGTTATTTAACAGCAATAATTAGATTAAAACAGTGGCTCCAATTAAACTGCAACGTTTAATGCCTACATCGCCTAAATATTTTAATGCATATCCTTGGAAAGGACATTTTTATTAAGAAGCATATTTGCCAGAAGACTGCAGAAGATTGATATTTTTTACATTTTATTGCTATTATTATTTTCTCGGTATTGATTTGGTAATGCATCCCTAGTCGATGATAGGAATCCTCATCTGATGTGCCGCTTTTTTTACTCCTATTTGTCAAAAGTGCTATTGATCTCATCGTCTGAAACTAATAAGAAAAAAATAATGTTGCAGACATCTTGAAGTTGTGTTCTTGGAATCAAAGAGCTTGACGCATTTGATGCATTCGTTACATCCTGACAAGCCTCAGCGTTAGTTGTCAGTTTATTACCTACTCTGCTCCCATTCCCATTTCACAAGCATTACTGTGGTGTAATGACCGCATAAAAGGACTCTTCTTTCCCCTAATCATCCTCATCAAAAGGTACAAAAATAGCACAGTGTCAAAATTCTTCTAAATATACTACGCCATTGAGCGGATGCGTGGTCTTAAAAGTTCCCAGGGCAAAAACAGCATCTATGCTTCCTACAGGCCTAACATTAGTCCCATTAAATCACCCCGGCCTTGACCGAGTGCCTGAGCTGTCAGTCACGACATTACACTATTATGGAAGAAATGAGGGAAAGACATTAAGCGAAACAAGGTCAAGAAATAGCTTATGAGACCGGTAAAGAGCAGAGCACTTATGTGACGGCCTCGTCTGCAGATTACGACAGACATTTCTTTCACTTAGTAACAGAAGCGTTTTCCTCTTTACGAGGCTATCCGTGCAGTCATTATCTCTAGGTTATTTCTGCAGTTTTAAGTATAGCAGATGTCGTCGTCTTTTTCGCTCGAACCATTTTTCCTTTCACCTCCATCCTAGATCTTCTTCTCCATCATCCTTCATCCAGCCTTCAGATCTCTCCTACTGAGTCTTTTAGCTTCTATTTTTGTTTCTGCCTAATGCTTCTTTTTCCACCTGTCTTGTGAAAGATTGCACTGCTCTGTCACATTTGTTTGCTTGTCCACGCTGTCATTGCCCATTCCTCCCTTTCTCTATCTTGGGCTTCATCTGACAAGTCGTCTGTTTTGAAATTTAGGCCAGGCTAATCCGCCCCAGGTGATGTGTCGAGCCTTGTGCAAACTGAGGATGACATGGTTAGTCGGGGGCTTGTCCTGTAGCGTGAAAAGTCCTCGTCTCATTTCAAGTGGTATCTGCCACATACTAGCTAACTAAATCAGCTCCTACATTACATTTTTCAGGTAAAAGTAGGTCTTTATGCATATATATTTAAACTAATTTAAAGTGATAGTTCACCCAAAAATGATCAAGTTACTGAAATGTAGTAGGGACCTTTGTAAAATAGTCCATGTGACATCAGTGGTTTAACTATAATTTTATGAAGCTACAAACATTTTTTTTTGTGCACAAAGACTTTATTAAACAATTTTTTTTCACTTAGAAACCATTTTGGAGAGTATCACAAGGTACATAATGTGATTAATGACAGAATGTATTTTTTTTAGGAGAACTGTTCCTTTAAGACATTTACATAATTGAACAATATAACCATTACAGCTGATGCAGTTATGTTAATTGAAAAGATTTACTTCCACTTACGTTAAAATACTCTATTTAAAGGGCGTGATGTTTCTCATCTTCAGTAATATCGTAATTGTCGTTTTTATAAAGTGAATTCTGAAATTACTGAGCACACTTTAAAAAAAAAAAATAAAATAAAATAAAACTAACTTCCTGACAACCCAGAAGCACTCGATGCATAATAAAGCCTATAATAAGTGTTTTTTTTTTGTTTTGTTTTAGTTTATCTGTTTAAATATTGTTGTGTGAGCAGATGTTTATTTCATATAGCAGTTCAACAAAAAGTAATTTAATATTAAGGTTCCATTTTAGACACAATATTGTTTTCACTTTTTTGTTGATTTAAAATAGTTCCAAACGATGCAAGAATATTTCCCAGAGATCCCGGAGCAACACTGTATGGTGATTTGTTCCTGAAAGAATCAGATTTTAAACGAATCAGTCATTTATTAAATTTATTCATAAAGAAAGCCACTTAATTTTCAAATGGATCAGAATTGTTGGAACGAATCACTCATCACTCATCACTTGCTGCTACCTATTGGCAGTTTTAGTGTCATACAAATACACATTTAGTAAAATGTTGTTTAATTAACATAACTGATAAACAATCTCCCAAAATAGTTAATTTCTGTCAATATCACTCAACACAACTCTCTTTACAATTTATGTTTGGCAACGATTGCACACTGTAACCAATCACAAACTTAACTGTCAGTATGGGGCCATTTCTAATAAAACCACTTTTCTTTTTGGCTGATGTGATAAGGACCTGTCCACATGAATGTGGTTATTTTCAAAAACCAGTTTTTTTTCTATGCGGTTTGGCCAACTCTGTTTATAAAAATATGTGTGTGCATGTGGACACGGCCTTGACATTATGCTGGCTACTGATTAAAGTTAAGGGCAAAGAAGTCGTCCTCCAGTGACTGCAAACTCACCGTTCTGAGTGAAACATGAAATGCCCACCTTTCCCGTTCAGTTTACAAAGATTGCATCAAGGTCTTTCCATGTTGCTGAAAAAAAAAACTCAAACACATCAACAAGGCTGCAAATGTGGTTTCATATCGAGCACCTCTCATTGTGTGACATTTCTTAATCTGTGCTCGTTCTTGTTGCTACCCAGTAAATATGTGCCACATATTGGTTACACTTATTAGTTGCTTATTACTAGAATATTAGCCATTTATTAGTGCTAATTAAGCATATATTAATGCCTTATTCTACATGACATTATTCTACATCACTATTCCTACCCAATACTTAACGTTTACAACTGCCTTACTATTAACAAGTCGCAAATTAAGAATTTATTGAGGGAAAAGTCATAGTTAATAGTTAACAAGTGTTATCTATTCTAAAGCGTTACCCGTATCTCTACCTGTGTTTCTGCGAAACTCCAAAAACGTAAGAATGATTGCAGTTTTCTGTTGTTGCGCAAATTATGATTTATAGTGTGAGAGTAAAGAAAGCCTGGTTTTCGCTCATTTCCTTGGAGAATATTATGACTTGAAAACAGTTTTAACATGCTGCGAGATTTGAAAACAGATACTTTTGAATGATAGCTTCGCATATACAGCTTCATATGTTCGGCTTTTCTAATGCAGTAGATTTGCTCAGAAGCACACGGGATACAGTGTACTGGTTCGACAAAATAACTTTGTAGAAGGAAGTTTAAATATCACGGTTGCATCGATGTGTTTTTATATCACTTTTGCATTTCTTAACACTATCGGGTGGGTTTAAGGTATGTTATTTTCCAATGCAACGAAACATTAACTATTAATGACATTCCTCTGACATTTGAATTTTGAACCACAATCGAAACAACATAACGTGCAAATTAGGTACATGCTGTAATATCAGTCTCGCAGAAACATTGTAACACACACATATTATCACTGAGACCGGCCCGTACATATAAAGTGCTTTACCTTCGATTATAAATACGTTTTTGGTTAATTATGTATCCAGCAGCACTTCTCTATTGGTTGATAACCTCAACCTACTGAAGATTTGGAAAGGGGTTTTAGTTAAATGGGTTAAAACTATTTTTTACTGAGCCTTGTGTTTGCTACAGCTCCTTTCATAAGATCAGCAGCACAGTGACCCCATCCGTCAGACTCCAAAAGAAGCACAAAAACTAAAAGTCATTATTTAGGGAAAATATTTAAACATTAACACAATGCCGAGTCTTTTATTAATGTGTTGTTCTGCTGAGGTTTCTGTGTGTGGGCTGCCCGTATCAGTCACGGCGTGCCCTTGCTCAAGGGGAAGCAATAACCAAATTAGGACTCCGAGAAAGCTCAGGTAGAAGTTAAGTGAGATGTACAGTTGTGTTTACAAGGTTTCAAAAACCGTGCTTGTTATATAAATATCCCAATGAAACGCTGAGCATATCATTTCAAAGCAACTATAATTTTACTACTAGTGTTTAGTTTTTTTCCCAATATATTGTCAGTGCTAAAGCTGCTGTGTTAAAAGCTTATTGGGCAGTGTCTACAAGAGAACAATTTGCATCCTTAATGGGTGGCACCCATGAGCGCTGGTATTGTGTTTCCATAGCTACAAGTCGTTATGCCGGTTTGCACAAATCCATGCTGTGTAATTGCAAAGCAAGAATCTCAGTTTCCCAAGTCCCAGCCTAGATGTTCTCTCTCAGATTAGTTTATTACCATTACCCAATGTCGGATCTCTAATGAGCTTTCATACGGATGGGTGTGATAACGTTTTTGTTTGATTGCAATCAGGACTTTGAATTATGAGGGCTTCGTGATTTAATAACACGCTCTGACTTTGCAGTGTTGAATGTTCATGAATGAATATAACTTTGTCATTTTCCCTTCGTTTAGGGAAACACAATCGCACAGAACTTTTTTGACCTTGAAAATATGTGCAACGTAACCACCGAAGCACTGGACTTAGGATTCAATCAGACATGTCACGTGATCAATAACGATTTTAAGTGGGGAGAATTTGACAGTTCACTGAAGCTCGTTAAAAGCTGAGGTAATAGGTCTTACTGAGATAGCAAAATGAATTTAACTGGCACCAGTTTGTTCGGATCTGTTTGCGTTAACTTGAATACTAAATTACTTTTAAACATTACTATGATAATGATGATGATCATATGGCAGGCGTTTTGTCGCCTTTTTGGGTTCACAGTCATGTTTGTGTTCCTAAGAGTGCTGTACTCTCAAATATTTAAAATTTATACTGCAGTACTCGTTTCAACCACTAACTTTAATAACATCATTTTTCAATCCTAATCGATATCAACACATTTTTTTTCTCTCCACTGGACAACAGTAATGTCACTATGAATCCCTGCTTTCTTCTCCTGCTTTTGAGCTAATGCTTTCTTGTGGTTTTTCCACTGGAACGCAGTGTAGCCAAATGTGTTTTGCCCAGCAGTCAAATGCTGAAAACCCACAGCGGCAATGGCTGTAGTGGATGAATGACAGCCAATCATGTACTGACCGGTCAGATTGCCAGCAGAGAAGAAAGGGCTTTGAAAAGATGCTTTAGAAGGTTAGGTGGAGAAAAACAGAGAAGAAGAAAGACAAAATCACACAATACAGTAAGTGAGAAACAGAGATGACATTGTATAGGGACCAGACAAAGGAAAATAACAGACAAGCTTATTTGTCCCCATTACTCAGTGGCCCATTTCTCTTTGTCTCCTCTGAATAGAGAGATTTCAGATCTCTCATTGCTTTCAGTGTGCAAATTCTCTTTATTATAGGAGGTGATTGTAACCAGCACCAGGGCTTGGTTGTCTGCAAAACGTGCAGGTAATTCTTCTGAAATAATCAGCAATCAAGCTGATGAGACAGCCTGTTTGAATTTCCCTTTTCTCTGTGTGGTTGCTTTCATTATCATATCTGTTCAATAATCAGAGTGATGCATGAATGTGAAGAACACACAAAAGGCTTTTAAGACAGGAAACAGGTGGAGGGTTTGAAAACGGTCGTATTGTGCATGATTTTATGACATTGTTAAAGTGTCTTTGCTTTTTGGTAGATATCACCTACTTCTCTCTCTTAAAAAGGTGTATTATGTGCTTAGCAATAAGTCAAATGATATATATATATATATATATATATATATATATATATATATATATATATATATATATATATATATATATATATATATATATATATAGTATATTGTAGCAAATCAGTTCATTAAGGGAAATGTATATAACTAATTACAATTGATTATGATTAATTGTAATTATTTATATCAGCTGCCAGGTAATCACATTGCCATCAACGTTTATATATAAACATTTTATAAACATGAATAAAGCATAATATAAAAACAAAAGACACTTACACAAGAACAATACCAACATACACAATGACCTGTGTGTTCATTCAAAGAAAGGATTTCCTGCAAAATCCTTTGTCGAGGACATTATGTGTCTTTCCAAAACAGGAATGGAGTTCTGCACACATTCCTTTAGGCCATAAATGAGTGTTATCATTTGGTTGCCGGGGGAACCAGAGGCCTGTTCTGGCTTTGGAGATGCATTTCGAGAGGAAGGATACACAGACTCATAGTTATAGTTGCACTTTCATTAGCTTCTTGATTTGGTAAAGGGGCATTAGAGATTATATATATATATATTTCTACATGCTCAAAATTGTATATGCATATAGTTCTGAGGCAAATCATTTGAAATGACTTAAGCTTGTTTAATACGTCCTTGATCACAGAGCGTTTCATAGATTAATATACATTCTTGTGATTGACTATACACTGTTCTGTTTGACTCGGGTGGTCGGTTATAGTCTTGGAGCTTTACATCTGCCTGGGATTCAAAGAAATGTTGCAGCCACTTTGATGAAATGCTTTTCACCAGAGCTGCTGGCGTAAGAGCTGCTCCAATCTCATGTAGCAGCAGGGAATTAGAAGACACAGATTGTATTTCAGACCACTCTTTTGTGACATGACCATCTATAAGTAATCCACTGCAGGAGACCCAATGCACCAAACCAGCTCCTTATGAAAAACGAAACCGGTAAAAATGATACATTCTGAGGTACAAGTTAAAGGAAAGCTTATAATGTAATCTCATTCAAAGCTATGCATTTAAATTGTATAATGTTTTATAGATGCTTTAAAGATCTGACCTCTATCTGTTTTATAAAGTTCCGAATGCGTATAAAAATGTCACTATGGTTTTTCAGAATTACAGCAATGCAACCCTTAAATCCTAGATTTCACACCCTTTGATTTCTCTTCACTTTTTCCCTCACAAATAAAATCTCCATTTGATTGCTTAAGTGGATTAAAGAGGTTGGCTGAATTGAAGTGAATTAAACAGATCATTAGATTGATCGCTTCGTTGGACGCTGTTCCACTCAGAAAACAGTACAAAACTCTCAGCTGTCTGCCTGTTGTCTCTGGGCGGTCTCCAAGCAACAGCATGTCTGCTGCTTGCCTTTTGAGCATCTAAGCGCATTTTAGGCGAACAATTTTTTTTTTTTCTTCCAGCACAATTTGCGCAGTAGCTTGCGTCCCGTTAGTTGGCACCACGCTTGCTCATGTCAGACATTCTTGTAGAGCCTGTGCCCTGCAGATAAGCGCTGCGATGTGGATGACTTCACGGTTTGCACAAACTGGCTAGCAGCTCAGTGGCTGGGATCATCCTCTTCTGCTGCTTAGACAAAGATATTCAAAGTAGCTTCAATTAGGAGCCAAACGAAGGTGGCCTGCCCACAATCTTATGGTCTCATGTATACCAGCACTGCATATCTACAGCAAATGCGGCTTGAAAAGAACCGGTATGCCATTCTGTGAGCTTTTCCAATCATCAAAATGATAAAAACAGTATCCACTGAGTATTAAATGGACCTCCTGATTGGTTAAATAGTAAGTTATTAACCAATTAGTGTTCAGTAATGTAAAAAAAATAAAACCTCAGTGTGGATTCATCAGCGATTCATTCACAGCAAGAACTTTCAATCTCATAAGATGCGAGTTACGGTCTTTAAAAATAAGCTTTTCAGTGACCTTAACACACAAACTCTGACCCGCCATGGTGTTCATCTAGGCGAAGTGAGTTGAGTTAGTTTATATTCCATAAAAAAAAGTCCTGAAATGGAATAAAACATTAGAAGCGAACTGCAGCATAAATATTCAGAAATCTTATAAATCTTTCTCAAACATCACCATCTGAGGGTTTATTTTGTTTTTCTGTTAGAAAGTGGGTATTTTTTCCCATCATCCCTCTGAAGAGGAGCTCAAGTGGTTACATTGTCCTCTCGGCCCGCAGTGCTGCAGTAGGGATAAAAACTAAACCCCCATTTTCACTTCTCACTTAGGTTTAGGGTGCTTTTTTCCCCTCCGTTTGAAGTGGCTTAGCATTAACAACACCTTTCATTTGGGGTTGACAAATCCCCACACTCCATCTCACAGCTCATTAGCTCAACATGTTATGCCACAAGCCAGCGGCCAGGGTTTTTGAGTCCGTCAGGCGCTTGTTGCTGGAGTGTCTTCAGTAGCACTGGGTCTAGGTAGAACCCACTTCTCCTGGGGCTTTTCTTCTTTTCATTTATTCTTCTACTGCTGAAATGTAGGTCAAAGCCCAGTGCCCCAGTAGGGCAAGTGTAAGGAAAGCCCATAACGCTCTTTCTTCATCTCTTCTGTGACCTTGCATGGATCAACCAGACCTCTGCACAGGAGTTTTGGTCTTTAAATTAATCATAGTTTGACAATACGCTTCTCTTGGTTTTTCTTTGAAGAACGGCTCTTGTGTGAATTAGAGGAGCATGTTAGCTTGCTCATTCCTAATTGTGTATTATGCAATTAATCCTTTAGAGACAGCGCGTAAATGCGGGAAAAAAGTGATCAGGGCTTATCCATTGTTGATAATGATAATGCCACATCTTACTTTCAAGTTGGAAACTCTCACAAAACGCTGAAGTGTATTAAACAAGCATCGACGTTCTCGCTTATTTTTTGTTCTTTCACTTTTTCTTCTCCGTCTCTTCAGACTTCTCCTGCCATAATTAACACATTCCATGTGCTATAATTAATACAGATGACTTAAAAGGGATAAAGTAAATTCTTAAGAGTGTGGAAAGGGCTGTGGGAACAGCAGAAACAGAACGAGGAGAACTGTAATTAAACGGCAGAAGAAAGCCCACTGAAACAGGGTTTTAAAATTTCACAATTAGTGGAATGGCTGAAAACTTCATTGCAAGTCATGTTTTTGGTAAGTTGTATGCTGTTCGTTGTTTGTGTTCTCAGGGTTGTTGTTCTCCGCTGGGGAGACTTTGGCAATGAAAGAGTACAAATATTGGAAATGAGTGTTTCAGGTTCCAAGTACAAGTCAAACTAAGCATAACATCACAGGCATGCGGATGCTTTCCTCAGAAAATTATTTCTCCTCGTCACTCGGTTTGTAAAATTAGTAGCAGTAACGCGCTTACAATAGAAGAAAATTTGTCAAATGACAGCAGAAATATGAACCTTAAATTGCTTGTATTAATTCCTTTCAAAAGGATCTGTGACATCACAATGGAAATTCATTTTCCTACTGTAGTGCCTCCAGTGCAAGACATCGACAAAGAGTTATACATCATCACAGCATAGGCCCTGTCCACAGTCGTTTGATGTCTGAAATTTGCCTACGCTGGTTGCTCGTGGTGATATAAACTCGCATAAGCATGCACAAGCCTGATTGAACAAGATCAACACATTTTCAAGGACAACACAGCATTTACCCACAAAGGCGAGTGAGACTCTCTCATCCTTATCCTTACAGTATTTGTCTTTTTTTTTTTTATTGCTGAGGCTGACAATGCGTGCCATAGATGACGTCCGCAGAGCCGATCTGAGCTTTCTTTTATTTATGGAGTCAACGAAGTCAAGTTACAGGCAATACCATCTAAAGATGTACAGTTTATACTAGCGGGGTTTCTCCTCCAAAGCTGTGCTCTGTGTGAAGCAAGCATTTGTATGAAACTAAGAGACACTGTAAAGAGGATATTCTCCTACAAGTACATATCAAACTAACGAAGGAACAATTTCTTTGTTTGTGTGAACAAATTGATAGTAATCATATTTGTCGAGCAATAAACAGTGCAGTCAGGGATGAACTGGGAGTAAACAACCGCTCAGTAGTCAGGACCTTAACAAACTACTGCCTGACATACTATCTACTTCATAAATATCCAAAATAGCTTTTTTTAAAAAACATTTCAAAGGCAGTGTGATTAAATGAAACGATAAACAATGAATCCCTTTCCCCTCGGCCCCCATAAAAGCTGTGATTATATGATCTCTCTTAATGTTGACTGAAAATAGCAACTGCATCGTGGGTAATTTCAGGCTATGCATCCTTCCCTTCCCAGTCATTAAAACTTTAAAGTTTACATTAAGTAATAACTTTCAGTACATGTATTAAACATTATTCTTTCCTCTAGTTAGAGGCAGGGCGTACAGAAGTCTAACCACCAATGAGATTTTCTTTTGATTAATTATGTCTTCAAGCAATTCAAAGCATATTTCACACTAAAGTGTTTATAGTTTGCCAAAAGTCAGAACCGTTCTGCAGATTTGGGCCAATCAGAATTGACAGAAAATTATGCAATTTATGATATGATAGCTTCAGGCTATTTTTTCATCCAGTCAGATGATATCAAACCTACTCGATATTTTGAGGTGATTTCAGAACGTGTCGTTTTCATTTTTCATGTGTCTTCCAGATTTATGTATTTATTGATGCCCTGTTTTTCATATATATATATATATATATATATATATATATATATATATATATATATATATATATATATATATATAGAAAAAATGACACACACACAAAATGAAAAAAAGACTCCTGATTCGGAAGAAAAAAAAACACAATTTAAATTATATAATAATTCTTATTATATTCATACATCCATTTTCAAACCGCTTATCACATGTCAACTTGTGGGAATTACTTGACCATTATTATAATTACCGTTTTGATTTCATCAAAAACAAAGCCCAAAAAATGCAGACAATGTGATTATCATGTAATTGTTCACGAACGACCCATCACTAGTGGGAGCTACTAGGCTCTGGAATACCGGGCATGTTAAGACATGTACTTCAGCTTCCCAATTACACTTCTGCTAACAGAGTCTGACAGATGTGCGATTTCTATGTATCTGGAGTAGTACTGCATTACAATCAGGTAATTAAAGCTGAGCGCTGTGACAGTCTCGCAGGCAGTTCACTTCTCATTAGAGACCTTTGCATGGTGCCAGACAGTTAGTCTGACAGTGTTTGCACTCTGTAACTTTAGTCTTCATATCACTACTGATTCCCAGCCACTGTACATACTGTGCGCTCACCCTAATGGGCCTTGTAATTCTTTGCAAGAGTTCTTGCCATGTGCTTTTTTGAAAATGGCAAGTTAGCTGGAGCACATTTTTCAGCTGAATAAAATCAATGTGGTTGGTAGAGCCCATTTTGGTTTCATGACGGATTGAATTTCTGAATGCATTACTATGTTACCTTTTTCACCATCAGTCAAGGCTCGAAAAATATTCTAATACGCCATGCATGTATCAATAATTATTATTTTTATTTTTTTTGTAGACCTAATGTGATGATCCCCTTGCAAATATAATAAAAGTCATGTACATTTTCATAATAAAAACAGTTTATACTGTGTGAGAAAACGAACCATGTTATAAAGTCAACATAATTCTTCTAAAACAAAACAAAAATGCATATTTATTTAAACTTAAAAGATAGTGCCTACTTAAAAAATTAACTTCAATAAATGTTTTTGAAAATGTGAAATCTAGGATGTTAGCTAACATCGGCAACATCTGCAATTTTCATAAGCGATGCTGTCATCGAAAATGTCCCAGGAACCCTTGAAATGCAATTAACCCTCTGGGGTCTGAGGTAATTTTGGGGCCCTTGGGATGTTTTGACATACCCTGATATTTGTGCTTATTTCAGCTACTTATAACACGTTATTAACGGACCCGTTTTTTTATTTCTTAACAATAATATGTGACTAAGATAGATGTACATGTTTGTATTTTTTTATTTAAAAAATGTAGCTAAAATAAAGCCATAAAAATTACTGAATAGTTCCGAATAAGACTTTTATATCATACAGTTTTATATTATATTAAATGTCACCGTGTCTTAAAATTAGGTACAATGAAGTGCCTGTCATATTGAAAATGTTTCGCTTGATTTTAAACATTTTAATCAGGTATTAGTTGAGGAAAAAACAAAGCAATAAATGTGTTTATGCAACAATAGAACATAAACTAATGCGAAAAATAAATATTACTTATTCATTACAAAGATCCGCTCCGTGACTGGGTCAGCTTCAGGCAATTTCATCTGTTATTCTTTTCAGTTGTCTTTTTTTTCTGTTATCTGGTTTAATACTGATAACTTTATCACAGAATATTTGTTTTCAACATGACTTACTGCAATTAAAAAGTAGACACTTCATAGCTTTATAGCTTTATAGACATGAATAGCAAGAATTTCTGCTGCCTACTATTTAAATGCGAGTTTTGAGCATGTTTGGTGTTATGTTTACAAGGCGTAAAAAGACAGTCCTATAATGATTAATTATGTCCCAACTAAATGCAAAAAATGCCTCGTTTGTAAACGCTTGCTTTTTTGTAACAATAAGCTTTGTACAAATTGACCCTTTTCAGAAGGCGCTGCAATAATGTTAATAATTCTTTTTAGCAACATTATATGACCCCTTTAAAAAAATTAAGTGGATAGTGGTTAGTCATTAGCTATATATAATCATTAGCTAAATCTAATCAGCAATCTTTGGTCGCATTAATCTATTATTTGTCCTAGAGAATATTCGTAAATTTAGATTTTTAGATAACTTTAATGCTTAGAGTGCTGCCTTTATATTTTCAACTAAATTTCTTAACAGCTAATAGTAGTATTTTAATAGGAGTATTTGTTATTAAGAAATGATCTTAGTTTGAGCTAGATTGTTACACCAAATGTGGCGACTAGGGACTGTCTTTATAAATGAGTCAGTAGCAAGGACTTTTATTTTGGAAGGGACCAAAACTAAGTTGTAATCAACAACATTATCTTTGCTTTCTTTTAACCGAAATAACAACAAAAAAACAACACCCATCGAAAAATCACCCGTGACAGATGAAAGGATAGTATGACACAGGAATCAATTTCTTCAGCGGATATTCGAACGAATGTTTTATTGCGAATATGAGATGGAGCTGAAAAACGAACGTCGTATCAGATGCAGTTAATCACACTTGCACCGTCCGTCTCTCTTATAATAATCTGCATAATGCAATAAGCTTCTAACTTCAGTAAAGCAACTCTCCATCCCTCTCCATTCTAGTTCTAAAGTGACATTTTGAATTAGTAACAGAGGCTTGGGCTCATCTGTTAAACTGTCAACTTGAGATTTGAATCTGTGGTGGAAAGAAGTAGTTCCACACACTTGCGCCTCAAACTGTTGCTCTATATCAGCACAGCTGTGATTACAGAATATACACATCGGGTCATGTGCACTAACATCTAGTGCTTTATCTCTATCGCACGTATCTGTCCTTGGTCTGACCAAAACAACAGCTCTGTGCAAAGCTCTCTGAAAAAGCTTCAAGCAAATGACCCTTATTGGGTCGTAATGCGGGAACGTCCATGCTTGTCTGATCGCATTTCGATCACACTTCCGTTCTTCACCAACACCTTGTCACAATCATCCTCATTAACGGTAAACTTCTGTTTCTTGTCCCATTCCAATCTGCCTTGAAGCAATGGTGCTGTATTTATTTGTCACTTTATGAAACCATGTTAGTGCTGACACATGAGTTAACGTCTACATGCAGGGAACATCGGTATTATAGGTACTGGCTATGAACAAATATTATTACAAAATATATGCAAATTGGTTGACCTTGAGCAAAAGTGGCCATCTATCAAAGTGTCATTTTTGAGGGATTCATAGCAGAGGCAATTAGCATTTTTTAAAGTGTACAATATGTGCATTTGTTTTGGGGTTTTTTTAGTTCATGATTTGAACTAAAAGAGAGAAAGAATGTTTTTTATGGATAGATCTGTAAGTAGTTTTATGCAGATTACTTACCAGGCTTACAAGGAATTTTTTCCCTGAATAATAGCTTTCTTACACACACACACACACACACACACACACACACACAGACACATTACACTGCACTGCATTACACTTCACTACACTACACACTACTTAATGATTCCACTCAGTTGGCATGTACTAAAGGGGTCATCATTTGACATTCACAATCCAATACATCTCAAAATGCTTTTATTATGTGAAATTAATGTACGCACAATCAGTTATTTCTTAAGGACAGGATGACACATCTGAATTAAGTCATACAGTTTCCACCCCTACAGTTTTTCAGCATGCGGTATTGTTTTGTTGTCGTTGGTGTCGTTTTTTTAACCTCACAAAAATCTAAACCCTGACCCAATATATGTTTTATGCATTTCTAGGCTACAAACACTTCTGCTTTAAGCAGTAGTCAAATATTA
The DNA here is from genome assembly GCF_018831695.1 of Puntigrus tetrazona. Taxonomy (NCBI): domain Eukaryota; kingdom Metazoa; phylum Chordata; class Actinopteri; order Cypriniformes; family Cyprinidae; genus Puntigrus; species Puntigrus tetrazona. Next base: position 16,387,589 of record NC_056719.1, read on the forward strand.
TACATTTGTTAAAATTTAAGGACTTAAGATGTCTTAAATATGTTTAATTATATGAACTATTTGAAGAGTTTTTTAATTTGAGGACGGAAAGACAGAAGATGATTAAGCTAGGCTTACTCTCCCGAGTTAAAGGGACTCTGAGCAAAGTATGTGTGAGTGTAGCGGAGTGAAGCAACAGTCATTTCCCTTCCTTCCTCAAAGCATTTTGTAATCAGTCCGCTCCAGCTCCACTCCCTGTTTTGCTGATAAGCAGCGTTACGTTCCAAGGCCTTGTCGAATATGTGTCCCAGCCTGTCCTAGTGACGAAAAACAATCTGTGATACATGATGCATTTTGAGATTGCGTGAGTTTATTCTGCCATTAAATGGTGTTGGTTTTATTTCCTCGGCTTTTGTAAGCATTGAATTTGATTGTAAAAACCCTACTTGAACTCATTCCTGCGCTTTCTGATGTAGATGTCATTTGGTGTCAGCTTTCACTTCTGATGGTGCACAGACGATTTCTCGGGAACTGAAGTACCCGCAGAATTTTAATCTGAAACAACTTCAGATTGAAGTCTGGCGCTTACTAAATAAATGATGTACACCGGCATGCACATGACAAGCATACACGCTTTAATGCTGAAAACTCAACCCGTCATTCACTGAGCTCCAGCCACTATGATTCCTGCCATCGAGGCAAAACCTTCTGCTGAAGGCTGGAAGGCATTTGTAATGAGTGGTTTTATCTGACTTGTTTTCCCCCTTTGTGCAAGAGCTTCTTGACATTTCTGATTGACTGAGCAACATAGATTTCCGTCTGTTGCTTCCCAAATATCTTTCCAGCAAATTGGACCTTGTGAAGCGTGACAAAAAGCTTATAGTTCTCGGTTGTAATGCAGAACATAAAACAAAAAAAGAGACATGTCCTGTAATTGTTTGCTGTCACATACTCAGTTACAAGATTCGGTTACAGATCCCGCTCAGTGATTAATGCGGTGTTCCAAAGGTTTCAGCATTCATTTTTAACTCCCAAAGAACTTTTCGCCACTATTTTTGTCCATTGCATTGGATGACTTATTAATTGTAAGCAGATAAGATTTCTTTTGATGTTTGTTCCCATAGAGAACCTGCAGAGGATTGCCTCATCAATAATGGAAGTCTTAAAACATGAGCGATACTCATCACCAGAGAAGACGCTGTGGATTTGAGATGATTCCCATTCCCAGCTCAGCGGAGGTTCACCGAGGACAGTGTCCCCTGTTCCATGTTAGCAATATGGTCAGAGAGATAACTCTTGGAAAAAGCTTGTTTTATCCCTCCAGCGACAGCTGTGAAAACGCAATCATTCGAGTTTGAACTTTTGAAGGAGCCTTAAGGAGCTCACACCAACAAGGCTGCATCTCTCCTTAAAGTGAGATGAATTATTGAAGTGCACAACTGAGAAAAGCATCTCGACCAATCAAGGCCAAGCGAACAGGAAAATGTGTTAAATGTGAAGTCTAAGGAAAAAAGTCTGTGTCTTTTTCCCGTTCTCAAGTCATTTGCCGAGACTGGAGAAAAGCTTCACATGCCAGCGCAGGCTTGCTCACTAAGAGGACATTAGTTCAGAGGAACAGAGAAATCTAGGGGTGAAGTGAAGTTTAAAAAGGGCTGTCAGAAAGTCTTGACTAATTCTTTTTTTTTTCTCCTCCAGGAATACACAATTGATGTGTTCTTCCGGCAAAGTTGGCGGGATGAGAGACTGAAGTTTGATGGGCCTATGCAGGTTCTTCCGCTTAACAACTTGCTCGCCAGCAAGATCTGGACTCCGGATACTTTCTTCCACAATGGCAAGAAGTCAGTTGCCCACAACATGACTACACCAAATAAACTCCTGCGGCTGGTAGACAACGGAACGCTTCTCTACACAATGAGGTATGACTCTATGATAACCTTGATGCATTTCGAGAAAGTTTTGCACAGTTTTTTCTTCCAGTCTACTACGCAAACAAGGGATCTAGTTTTGTCAAACCACTCACCTTCAGACTACGCAACAAAATGGTAAAACTTGTGTGTTATACAAGTATTCTCCTATCTGGCTTCTTGAATCTATCCTTTGGGGTGAGCTTGTCAAACTGAAAACAAATTTCTCCAGCCCTTTCAGATGAACTGGCAGAGGCAGACTAATGCCTTCTTATCGATGGCGGACTCCGGGATGAACGGGACGATTGGGAGCTGGCTCAGCCTGTGACCCAAACACCCCAAGTGCTTGATGAATGAGTCAGGGAATTGAATTGTGACTAGCCTGGCCAGGGGCAGTCCAGAGCAATGTGTTCAGCTGCCATAGACAGAGTAGGCCAATTCCACCAGCCATTTTGACACAGCACCTGGGCTGCTCATGCGCAGTCACTATGAGAGATTGGTCATCTGTATCTCCGAGCTAGGATGGGTTTTATCTTTTCAAATCTTCAGCCTCATCCCGAATGTAATAAATGGCCATCAACCTACAGGAAAAAGGTACTACATCATCATATTACTTCTAATTTGTCTGACCGCCATAACCTTGAGGTTTCCCATAACATAAAAAGGAAAAGCGTTTTTTTTCTGGAAAGTATGAGGAATGGAGATTCTTGAAGCGCTGCAGAAATGGTTTTGAGAAACTGCTATATGCTTGAAAAGATTCCAAGATCTACTGTATGCTAGTTGTTGATCTGTGTCCTACGAAACTGCGTGCAATTGATTAAAACAAGTTCTTGCTGACTCTGCTCTGTTCGGAGTTTAACGGTAACACGCCTCATGTATTAAACATACATGAATTTCACATTTGCAATGTGTACATGGTTTAAAAATATTCATGAAATCCTTTTACCCTGAGGTAAGAGACCGCACTTGCCGGGGAGCCAATAACGTGGCGCAGTAACACTTGGTAATTCATCATAAGGAATAGTCTGGATACATTGCATTTTAACCATGCATGATACAGTACTGTGTTGAAAACACCACTTTTAAAGATTATTTTCTCGTCACAACTTAATACACTGTTTTCTATTAGCACTTTTCCCTCTCGCGTAAGGTGTTAAATCTCAGCAAACATGAATTTAGTCACTTATTTACCCTATCTCGAGTCTGTCAGCTCAAGCATTTGAATTACACTATACGTAAGCTTTAATCGGAACTGCAAATCTAAGCAGTTTCCAATTCATAATAGTGCTTGTCCACAGGGATTATGGCGATAATGAAGGTGGCGCATGAAATAGACCCTGTGTGGTGGCGGGCTAGATATAAAAGGGCGATGCTTCTCCGTTCTCTTCTAGGCCCTGTCTCATATGAATTCATTTAATATGGCTTCAGTGCTCCCCAGGCTAAGAATAACATTTGAATTTGGATGCTTTAATGAAGGCTTGTCACTCTCATTGTGTTTGCCCGCGGGGATAGCGTGTTGCAGAAAAGTTGTTAGCTAGAGCTCCCAGGGACAAGAATGCTGATGTTTCCGGACCATTATGAGCAAGGACATAATTGCATTGTATAAGTGTATGGTTTATTTGGTGATGTCTGTCACGCTTTTTCAGAAATTCACAGAGGCTAATTCACACTAAAAAAAAGTATTTGGTTTGATCTTAAGGGATCGTAATTGTCTCGAATTATCTTTTGCAAGTGAACGTAGCATGTAAATGTCCCAGCCAATTATTGGCCACTTTCTGTAGTTGCTTTTTTCAGCATTCAGTATGTTATCTCCCAAACTTTTATGCGATTTGGCTTGTGAATTAGCCTCTGAAAATGAATGAGAGACATCGCAAAAATAAAGCATACACATTTACATTAATTCTTTTGGCTAACACTTTTATTTAAAGCAATTTACATTGCATTCAAGGTTTATACATTTCGTTATTTCCTGCGTGTCCATGCTATGGCAGGCTCTTTTTGTTTGGGCTACAGGAAGTTGTATGAAAAAATATGGCATATTTTCTCCTTATCATAACATCTCATTACGTACCATGTGCAGCACTTGCTAATTTTGTAGTTTGAAAACTGAAAGTTTTTTTGATGCGGCTTTTAAATTGTCCTATCTTGTCATGTTTAGTGTAGCACACTGTAGCTTTTTTATTTGTGCTGAGTTATGAGAAAAGAAAGAGAAGCTAAATTATTAATCAGGTTTTATTGCTTTCTTACTGCAGCAAGTCCGTTTTGGGCTCTTTGTCGTTGTAGTCTTTTCAAGTGAAGTCAGTGTCAACCCTTTTCTTTTTTTACACAGTCTACAATGTGTTTTCATGCATAAAAAAAAAAAAGAGTCGGTCCAGGGTCATGCTGTAGAAAATGGAAAAGAGAATCTCAGTGACTAAAATAAGAGTCATTATTTAATTATTTTAAAAACTATATATGTAATTAATCATGATTATTCATGATTACTTTCAGAATAAATAATTCTAAAAATATAATAAATACTAATTATAAACACAAAATACTACATAGCAAAAAAATTATTTATATATATATATATATATATATATATATATATATATATATATACACACACACATTTGTGAATAAATAATTATACAAATGTAATAAACATAGTAAATGTTAAAATAATTGAATAAACACAAAATACTACATAACAAAAAATATACAAAATATATATATATATATATATATATATATATATATATATATATATATATATATATATATATATATACGTGTGTGTGTGTGTGTGTGTGTGTGTGTGTGTGTGTGTGTGTGTGTGTGTGTGTGTGTGAAATAGTTTTACATTTTCCGAATCAATTTTAAGTTGTTCTTTTTAATGTAGTGATTTCTTCTGCTGTTCTAGTGTTGCTAAGGTATTATGCATGTTTTTGCGGGTTTTTTTATGTGACATGCACATGTTTTGTATTCTGTTATTTTGTGAGCATGCTTTGTCTGAAAACAATGGCAGCAGTTATATGCACATATTTCAGATGGCCAAGGTGAAAAGGACCGTGAAATCAAAATGACAGTAGTGAAATCATCAGATACCTGGTATTAAAGCATGCCACAATAAACGCTAACGCTGTCATAATGAACTGGGTCTAGGGCAAAGCTGTATGAATGATTTCTAAACATTCAGTGCTGATCTGTATTCAGTAAGTTAAATGTTGCAGAGCTGACTATAAATATATAAGCACAGGAAGCAGACCACGCACAAAGTAATGTGATAACCTGATCAATATTCGCTGTATAAAGTTTCAAAGTGTTTGCACTTTGTGAAGTTTATAAAGAGCGAGTAAAGTTTTCATTTGCAAAAACAGATAACTCACTCAAATATATTGAAATATTCCCTTTAATAGTGTTGCTATGGTAAGACAATTCAGTTTAAAATACAATGGCAGCAGATTTTTTGGTTACACTATATTTCGTGTCTCTGTACTGTAACTACATGTACCTACTGTATACTTAGGGTTAGAATTAGGGTTTGGCTTAGGGTTAATTGCATGAAATTATGCATAATTATTTGTTAATATATAACAATTTTCCTTACTCTTTAAAGAGATTGTAATGTAGAACATTCACAGTTGTAAATTAATCAGAAAAATGTAACAGAAGTCAATGTAATTATAATCGACATTGGCTACAGTATCAGTGTCTATACAAAAAACTATTTTGCATGCAAAACGAATAATGCCACCTGCTAAGTGATGCCAATGATAATAAAGTCATTTATGCAGTAAAAGTTTTAACAGCATAGTGGCAGCGGACATCTGAGAAAAACGAAACGGTTATCCCCCAGCATGGAATTATAGAATTTATCTTCTTTAAATTGCTAATGCGATGATTAATAGAAAATGTAGCCTAAGATTTTTTTTCTTCAAATTATTCTCACCTCTAAAGGTTAATTGCCCGGTATTTTTTTTTTTATAAGGAATAATTTGCAGTGAACGTAACACACATAAAGGTATGTTTTAACTGAGAGAAATCAGCATGTTTTGCGCTAGATGATGCAGGTTTTCGCGCTGAAATACCAAACGCTACGTTTTCGATTTACTCCGGCGGCTTCTACGTGCGGAATAAACAAATCTCACCTCTGCGGAAAAAAAATCTCTGCTCCACTTTAAATCAAGCGCTTTTCCTCTGGCTTTGGAAAGCGTGTATTACTACTGTGACTGTTCCAGTGTCCTGGAGGGATAATGGAATGTTGCATGTCTGTTTGCTTTAGAGTTAGAAACACGGAATGCCAGCAGTGCTCTTTAATCTTTTAATTCCATAAATGAGTTGTTAATTGAAACATGGGGGTTTTGCAGCTGTTTTGGCCCAGAGCATTCTGTTTAAGTGATCATAAACTACTGTGGAGCATGGTGAATGAGAATCAAATAGATATTAAACTGTTAAATTTGTACTAAAACTGCATAACCTTCCTTTCCCACCCAGTGAGCTCCGTGGCCTCCAAAGCGCTGGAATCCTGTTAACACGTCGCAGTCCGGTGCTGTCTTCGTGTTAAAGGGATAGTTCACCTAACGATAATTATCTAATGATTTACTCACCATCAAGCCATCCCAAGATCTCTATGATGTTCACATATTAAGACAAACGCGAAAATATACAGGAAATCTAAATGTATAACAGGCTATATATAGGAAGTGAGTCTATCATACGTGTAACATCAAACTGTTTTATTTCAAAAGCAGTTGTAATGGATGGAGATAATGACGGAGTCCCTTAGGCATAACAGCCTATCAAAAAGATTTGTACTCGTTTTCATTTAATTGCGGTACGTGCAGCTGTAGGCTCTTCACTTGGACAGGAAATAGGAAACGCGTGGCAAGAAAATCAATATGCCAGGACACGCACAAAAAAAAAGAACAAGCGGTTTGATTGTTGTTTTGTTTTCTGAGACAGACAGCGTGCTACAATCTCATTAAATCTGGGGCCAGCATCGCTCTTGTGATGATGCGCCGACCTCCAACACGCCATCGAACGCAGTTACTTCTCCTGGAATGGCAGTGCAAGGTTAAACATTGACTGAAAGACGTCTTGAGGTTGCTCGTTCGTCGTCTGCCCTGTCCGTTCCGAACCTGCGGCAGCAATATTGAATAAAAAGGGAATAAGCCGTCCCGCTCAGCTCTTTTTATGAACACAGCTTGAACGGGTGAATAAAACTGTCAAGATACGGCCAGGTCAAAATAAAAAATGGTATATTTGTCTGCGAAAAAAACTAATTGAAACCTGGTTTGTAGAACACCGTGACGCTATAGTTATGACAATAAAGCAGTGTAATAATAAAGCCCGTATTTATTACTTTAATGCGAAATCTGGATAGAAGAGCTCATTTTTACAGTGAATATAATACACTGGTGACTACTTACACAAAAGGAACATTTCAATTCATGTTCACTTTATTAAAACATACAACTATGTTAAAACTGCAGTCGTATTACAAAATGTCTTAACTTCTTAGAACAAGTGGCAAGTCCATTCGTTGGCATTTACACTCCAAGAACTGGTTACACAGATGTATTCAGGCATACAGTATTGGATTTAGTTTTTTTCCATCCGCGTTGCTGTGGTTATCACCATCATTTATCACATTTTTGCAATTAATCCCGCCTTTTAATTACGGATTTCGATCCCAAAACATTGCAGCGCATCGAAATAGCTTTTCATACAATTAACTGGAGTTTCTAGCGTTTTATTGGCCTCGATCCAGCATGTCCTGAACGCAGTTTCAAGCCGAGTCAATAAACCGTCTAGAGAACTCAAACCAACCTTTATCCGTTTGACACAATTTCTAATTATATGGTCAGACTTTTAATTAATATGGATTAAATTAAATGGATTTTCTTTTCGCAAGGCAATGATGTCACCTCAGAGCACTTTGATGATAGCGGATTATTTATAGACTAATACATTTTGACACAACCGGTTCCATATGCATGAATTTTATTATAATGTAAATTTGTTAGGAAGCTCACCTGGTGCAGAAAGACCTCGAAATGTTGTGGCACAGTTGCATCAGCCAATGCATTTTCTTGCCTCAGTTGCTTTTGTTGAAACTATCGGTAGGTTTGGGGAAGGATTTAGTGTAGGTTGTGCATTCTAAAGCATTAACCTTTGAGCACCACTCACTGGACATTTAAAATAGTAACGCAGCAAAATAAGCTAAATCGAACTTGAGCGGATGACCCTTTTTCACCTTTATTCGTATATCGCTTTTCGCAAAACAGCCGTATCAAAGTAATGTCCATATTGCAGATATGTACAGTACTGAGACGCTGTTCGTGAGAAAAAAAGCATTTTATCTCCGCTGTGTCTTTAACAAAGTGAAGGGATGATAAGGAGGGGGACCAAATACACAAACATACCGCAGCACTGCAGCAAACGCTTTCCTAAAGGCAAATCTGTCCAATGTATCAGCGCCATCGGCATTTACCAGACTTGTGGGCCCGTACGATCTGCATGAGAGGGCTTAATCCATTACAGGTGCGAGCTAAAGTGACAAGGTGAGAAAATACAGGTGGCGGTCCTCCCATCCGCTTTTCTAGCCGGCGATACGTTATCTACTGCGTCCTATCTGCTGTCACCCCCAGCTCCGTTCAAAATTGGACGAGTGACGATTAATTTAAGCTCATGTTTGAATAGTCGGGGCGGTGAAGGGAGACAGTGGTGAGCGTTTGACGAAGGCAGAAGACCATGCTGAAAATGAATGAGGGGAGGGATTCATCGCCGAGCGGAGGGAGGTTGATGTCAGATCGCTTCTTAAGAGAGCTTAAGAGTACTCCCAGTAGCAAACGGCAGAATTAATGAACTTGTAGCTTGCTAATTTTTGACCCTGGACAACAAAAATAGTCATGAGCGCCAATTTTTGAAATTGAGATGAATGCATCTTCTGAAGGCTGAATAAATAAGCTTTCCATTGATGTGTGGTTTGTTAGGATAGGACTTTTGGATATTTGACAGCTATTGCAAAATCTGGAATCTGAGGGTGCAACAAACTAAATCGAAATAGTAAGAAAATCACTTTTGAAGTTCTAAAATTACGTTTTTAGCAAAGCATGTTACTAATCAAAAATGGTGCATTATTTTTACAGTAGGAAATTTACTAAATATCTTTATGGAACATGAGCTTTAATCTTAATGACTTGGTATAAAAGAAAATCAATACTTTTGACCCATACCATGTTTTTTAGCTGTTGCTACAAATATGCCACAGCAACTTAAGACTGGTGTTGCGGTCCAGGGTCACATTTATTAAAAATTTCAGCTGAAGTATTTATGTTATTTATTATTTTTGACCCCAGAAGCAGGTTTAATCATTTCTTTACTCTATCTCTAAACCCATACTATTTTTGTGTATGCAATGAAACATTAACTTATTGTAAAAATAAAAAAAATTGGCTATATTCCAAGCCTCCTGAAATCTTGCATTGCGGTAGAATTCCTGATCAGCCTCCCAATGCAAAATAAAATTGCCGTGCTTAATGTTGTCGGTACCAAAACAAAACAAAAAGATGCTAATTAAAACAAACAATTTTTATTAATAAAGTCAAACAAAAATAAAATGTACAGAAATAAATGCCATTCTGTACTTATTTATACTTATCTATACTTACAATTGTGTTTCACCCAAATTTAATTTGTCTTTTAATTAATAAAATTTAAACACATTTTATTTTTTGGTAAACAAAGGTAATTTTTACTATTAAAATTAAAAGATGTAATAAACGGTGTGTAATTATTTCTTAAAAAAATAACGTTTTATATGTTTTTTTAAACAGTAGTGCTAGTAGAAGCCTATCACATGGATTATTCTAAATAATAGTAAAATATTTCTGGAACAATGTCTAAACGCGTCAAGAACCGGGCAGAACCAGGCTTTAATTGACTGAGCTACATCTGGGAGAATAAATAATACTAATAATGTATGTAAATGTATATGACTTGACACATTTATGGTCTTGTCTGGCGCTCGAACAAAAGGAAAAAAAAAGATTTCAACTTAAGAGTTAAACTGAATCTAATTTTGGGGGCTGCCACCGTTACACCGGGTACTTGGTACCATTGGTACTAAACAAAACCTGATACCGTGAATTTCTAAATTTTTTTTGTACCTACTTTTTTTTGTACCTGGTCTTTTGACAACACTAGTCATGATACGCTGAAAGGGTTTATTTTGCTGTACTGACTGTAGGCTACATTATCCAGTTTATTACGCAGCTACTCACCGAATTATTATGTAGACGTGAAATACTGATCTGAGTATTTGCCACTTTACCTGTTTTTAGATTCTGCCTAGAAAAAAATGGCATGATACAAACACTGACAATATTATCATAATATTAATAAGTCATTTGAGGTCATAAGTTAATAACTTTGTTGCAAAATGATGGCAGCAGAGGTGCAAGATGGCAGCAGATGTCTTTCTATGAAACATGAGTCCATGATTCAAGAGGCATAAAAGTAATGCATGTTCAGTTTACCAGACAAGCCTTGTGATGCACAGCTGCTCAATAGCATGACTGATCAGTCAAGTAATCCAGAAAGTCATGTAATAATCATGGATAATCTTCTCTCCCAGAGAGGGTCTCCTCGGTAGAAATCACATTCCTAGATAGCACACCCAGATAGGACAGAAAGAGCACTTTAGCTTTGGTGATTAAAGAGGAAGGGGCTTTAGTTACTTCTCCTTCTCATTCTCTTTCAGCAGGATGTTGCACAGTGTAAAATTCGTCCATGATTTGAGAAAAATTAATTGCGCCTACTTTACTATAACACATGCTCACTGCATCACATGATATTATAGTGGATTAGAGCAGAATCGCCACTGGTGACAAATAGCAATGACCAATTATCCAGATAGATGGATAGATAGGTTTGTCAACCCTTTTTAGATCCGCCTTTTTGCCCTTGTATTTATTGCAGTAGTCATATAAACTACATTTGCTGGTGTTTCACTATTTATAGAATTGGCATGCTTGAGGATAAGCTTATCAGTAAGTTTCTGGCATGCTAAATGACAAGAAATAATGGGCAGAAGAGTGGAGAATGAAATCTGGAAATAACACAAGCCAGACTTGAATGCAGAGTTAACATTCTGGAGGACATGCGTTAATCGCTTTGCTTATTGTGCCGATTGTTTTTGGTCAGCCCATTTAATCCGTTTCTTCAGTTTCTTTTGTACTCTGCTTGTGTAGAGTATATTTGTGCCCTCACAGTCAATGTCATCAGGGAGACATTTAAGACACACTCTTCCGTATGATCCTGCCCAGAATGAAAGAGAAGATTCTACTTTTCTCCCTGTGGTTGAGTTAACACTCCCTGACCTCACAGTGACATTCACATCTTGCCTGGGAATCCAGCCACGGCAGTTTGTTAGCTTGGGATTAGCCGGCGGATGAGTTCACAGAAAGAAGCCTGCCTCTCCTTCACAGCTTCAGTCCCACCGCTGGCTCCAACCCAACACTCAATACCGAGCTGCTCAGGTTAGGATTTAATTGCATGTTCAGAGCTATAACAGGCGCTCTCTTTGGAGAGTGTTGGCTGACTGCCATCGGAGAGCCAATACTGACGTCTGACCCCTGCATTGGGAGGAAAGTCACTGGGGCAGCGTACTGTGTGTTCAGATTGGGAGCAAAAAGAGCATGAATGGATGTCCCATTACGCTTTAGGTGACTAACAGTTTTACTCTCGGGGTCTCTTGTGTTTCTGGGGTGTTGGGCTGAATAGAGGGCATACCGTGTGCTCGCTCTGTCAGTGTTGTTAGCAAAACCTATTATTTTGTCACCTGTGCCTGACACCATGAAGGGTTACCATTGCCATCAACCACTGGCTTCAAAAAATACCCAACAACATTATTTTGGTGGTTTAATGTTGTTCAAACCACACTGAAAAAAAACACATTAACGGCGCACAACGAAAAATCTATTAGATATCCTGTTCATATTTAAGCAGTCTTCAGCAGTCTTGGTCCAACCCAATGTTTTTGCTTCATACCATGATAGATCTACAGCGCGTAAGCCTTTGAAGAATTTATGCCACCATGATTGTCTCAGGCATCCTTGCTTTCACTTCCCACGGAGTGGTGTCCTTGACATGATAGGTGAAGAATATGGCCTGCAGAGTGATGTTGATATCAGCCAAAGGGCGAGTATTAGTACTTCTGTTTATTTCTTTGTTGCTGTTATGGTCACGATATGAGACCCAGAGAATCTGCTGAAGACGTTGTTGAAAGACATTTAGATTTTTGTTGATGCTTTCCAACAGTTTTCAGGTTTCAAATGGCCATGAAAATGACGGGAAAATGTAAAAGTCTGTTTTTTCCAGGGCGGATTGGCCATCCACCTTTACAATGCTACGAAGATACGTAAACTGATCAACTTCGTCAATAGCCTGAAGGTCAATGTCTACTGGAGTATTTGTGCAGACACAGCCTATACAAAGGATATTGTTCCTAGATGCATTAATCCGGAGTTCAGCTTTTCCCACTTCTCTACCAAACTACACAATATCTGAACAATCTAAATCCATAAGTCATTCTCCATCTTTTCTCTGCAGGCCATGGTCGCCATGGGTAAGTGTACATTCCATGATGATGTTCATAAGAAGAAAAATCGAAATCTGTCATGAAACTCTAGATGGTGCAGGCTGTTATGTTCCAACTCAGCCTGAAATAATGAAGTTGCAATTCACTTTACAAACCCTCCACCTTCCCCAGCTCCACCTGTATAGATCTACTATGAGGTGATTTCATATATGTTAAATGCTACCTGGTCTCATGTACCTTGGTGCACTTTTTAGCGAAATACTAATAATTATATATCAGCAGTTTCTCAAAAATAAACACTAAAGGCAGGTAAACTCTGACACCTTTAGTTTTTATTAATAAAGTGTCATTTTTTCACAATTACTTGAATATCATGTGACTTCAAAACAATATTAATGTGCTGGGAGATCAAAAAAATATATATCGTTTTGAATGTTAGCATCACACATACCCAGCTTCATATCTACGTGTTTTTAAAGATGGTAGGTTTGTTGAAGTACAGAAATGCACTTGAAATGCAATCTGTGTAAAAGGAAGTTGAAATGGCACAGTTGCATGAACAAATGCAAATGTTAGGGTTTTAGGATGTGGCGTAGGGCATATTTCTTATAACTTTTAGCATCAGTCCCCAGATAAAAAATGTGCCAGGGTTCATGTATTGAGCCTGTGTTTGGCAAAACGTGCAGTTAGGCACATAAAAACACACAGTGCACAGATGTGCGTAGACCAGGTTGATTAAAGTTATTTCATATGTTATATGTGCAGCGGCAGTACTTCCTACATTCTTTCAGCGTCACCTCTGTGGATGTATTGATAGTTTTCACATGACGTCACACTCTTATAGGAACGCCCACTTGGCAGGCATAATGCTATGCCGTTGTATTTTTTTTTTCTTAAAAAGCATCAGAGCAGATCCTGACAACTATACAAACATATTCACGTAGTTGTAAGTTAGACATTTAGCAACTATCAAGACAAATGCGTGCTTTCAGCGAGCACTAAAATAGACACAAGCCCTGCAGCCGACCCTGCAAGTCAGCACTTTTTAGCAAAATGCTTTTCTTTCACCCCTCTCTAGAAGTGCAGACACTTAATTGATCTTTAAAGTGCTATTTTACAGACAGAGACTTTATGACAGCCCAATTATACAGCATTCTGGCAGCGTCAGTGCGATCGAGAACTAATAGCTATGCAACCATCAGTAACACTTACTTGCATTAATAAATCGTTAACAAACATTACGTAACACTAAACCCATCAGTAGCTGATGCACGTTCATGTATAAGTACGATAATATATTCATTTGTCATTTTAAACTAATTAAATGTGCAACGACAAATAATCAGTTAAGCATTTTTAGACGTAATGGCGTTAATGTTATTAATTAAACTCTTACCTTGCCTATTTTTATTCCCGGTGTCCATCTCACGAGACAAAACCTCAACCACATTTTAATGAGCTTTCTAGGTATTAGGCATACAAATTCTATTCATGTACTAGATATAAAAGAGGAAAACCTCTAATGCTGCTTTCAAAGGCCATCACACTCTAGCTAGTCTGCTTTTGAATTGAAATAAAAAAGGGCTCAGGGCATCATTTTAATGATGTTTGTACGCTGTAAACCGAACAGCGGGGGCATTTAAATCACATCCCATTATTGCAATTAACAATGCCACAGCTGTTTAGATTGATGTTCTAAACATATATTAAATCTCTGCAGCGTGCCTGATATCATGACTAAACCATAAAGCCATCCAAATTAGATTGTTGCAGCACATGGGGACCCAAGTCAAAGCCAATGTTTAGAGTATCAAAATACTCGGTACTACAGCATCGTTTGTTACAGTATGCACAATATTGAGTGTAAGTATGAAACAGAGCGCATTTCATGGAAATTGTATATGCCACGGTTCTTACTTATTAGCTCAAACATATTTATTGTCACATACTGCATTGTGTTTTACATACTGCATCCAGAACATACTGTAGAGTGAAGTGTTCCAATCCACTGCTTGCTGCAGAAAACCTATCGGAGATGCCTCAGTGCGTTTCTTTCCATAACACCGGCAAAAGCTAATCTGTATCGAGTCTCTCCTGTGTCGACCTGTTCTTTCATTGACGTTCCCGGGAGTGTTTTTGTAAGGTATGGTGTGCTAATGAGGTCTCTGAGTGAGGGGGAGAGCAGAATGGGGAGTCATTATGACGTGGGAGATAAGAGGCAGCGTGGGATTGTACTGTTTCGTCTCACGGGGGTGAATGAATGACTGACATTCATTCAGACAAGAGGTTCTTACATGCCTAATCAACCCTCAATGAACGTGTCAGGCTATTAGATATTCAAAAGATTATGAAAAAAAAACGGCAGAGGGCAAATAACGTTGTCTGTGTTCTTAGCGACCTGTGAGAGATCCAGGGAAGCAGATTTTGCGATGATGGCTCCATCCTTTTAGACCAACTGCATGGAACAATAACAGGAACAGGGTTCAAAACTTTCAAACATTTAATTTACTACGTCTTTAAAAACAAATATGCAGTTCATAAACCCACAGTATTGTTGAATAGATATCGGTATGGTTAATGAAACTTATATTCCCACTCTTTTCAAACACTGTAAAAAATACAAAATATTATTATAGCAAATTTGGGGGGAAAAACATAATATTTAGATATGTATTTTATTATTATTAATTCCTCTTTACCTTTTAAATATTTTTAATACTTTATATTGGCAGTTTGAAAACAAAGTAAATATACATGCTGCTGGTTTTAGGACTGCTGGGTGAAGTGCATCAGTGAATGCCGCAGTTTTGCTTTTTGCTCTGAATCACCAACAGATACAGTATCCTGAATTGCCAGACTGGAATTGTGTGTCCGATAAGGGAGAAGTGCAGTGGTGGGGGTCTCCAGGACAGGTTTGAAAAGCAGTTCCCTACACCAGTGATTCTCTTTTCCAGTCTGTCTTATCTAACATGTCTGATTCAGATAATCAGCATGTTGAGAGAGAGCTCCAACTGACTGACAGTGGCCTCATGCAGTGTGTTCACTGCTTCTTGAGCATGGGATAATATACATAGCAAATGGTCAAACGTAGTGAGCAGGTTTGACTAATTTTTAATGAATGCAAACCTCAGTGTTTAAGTATTGCTTGTTTCTAATTTCACTGTAACAGTTTGGATGTGACCCCTTTTTAAACATGTTTAAGGCAAGGTTCAAAAAGATACGGTTGATTGAGTCATGGATGAACTTGACTGGTGTATGGAAACCTCTGGTGTGATTTTAACAGATCTTGAGCTAAAAAGTCAACCCCATGACATTTTATACACTTCTAAAAATGTTGCAACAGAGATAAAAAATGTAAATACTTGAATTGTGTTTCCATATCTGTTGGCACAATTTTGGAAGTGCCTTTTTTCTGGTCTAAAGATGTGGGTGCCAATACTTTTGTCCATATAGCATGCATACTTATACATATATATATATAATTTATCTATTTACTTATTACTTATTTTTTGCATCAGTTGATTGACAAAACACTTAATATTGCTTTGGCATTTCCGTTCAGAATGAAGTACTGTGTACATTTATGCACACATTATTGCAAAGAAATGGTGAATAACACATTCAATTAAATATGACATTTTAAAGCACGAGGACTACAATTGCATTTTCGTTCTAGTTTCCTTTACAGCTGTGTATCCAGGGTGGTTGCGGTCGTTGCTTAATAGCACCAAACATGTACGATTTTTTTTTTATTTCATTTTTCCTGATTTCCTTATTTATTTTCCCCATCATGAATCAGGAATAAGTAAAAAAAAAAACTTTTGGGTTAGTTCAAAGCTTGGATTGTAAATGACTGACTCATGGATTCATTCGTTGTACATTTCCTTTTAAAAGCATGCCATACACTCTGAACTTTGTGGGGAGCTGCTGAAAGGAAGATTGGCTCCGCATGCCATTTTCTTTTTTTTTTATCATTTTATTTTTAATTTTTTAAATAGACCCCCACTGTAAAAACCATTCATATGGTTTGAGTGGACTAAAAATAAACCTCTTGGCCAGGTTTCTAAGCAACAGGCTTCTGACACAGATAAACACAATGCTCACAACAGCCCTGAACCCCGATGGCCTTGATCTGTTCCTCCACACGTCTGCCACCGCGTGTGCCACCTCCTCAGCCGAGCGCTCGCATGAGATAATGAACATTTTCTGAACGTAAAGGGAAATTAATTGTTTGGTGTGTGGCAGCCTAATACAAAAGCATTCCCACCAGTCACTTCTAATAATGGTAATTACTAAGATCGCTTTGTGCTAATTACCATGCAAGTATTGTAACTACAGAGGGCTTGTTTGTGAGGCCAACCCTCAGCCTTCACTTCAGGAACCAGAGTTTGAAATGTCGCAAGTTGCACTGATGATTTTTTTAACTTTAAAAAGTTTTAGGTATATTTTATTACTTTTTTATAATTGCTTTCTAAAAAGTTCTATTTGACTTGCAGGTGCTTTTTCAAATAGTGCTTTTTAATCTCTCTCTCTCTATATATAAATTCTCAGGTTATGTATTGTATGTATTGTGTTGATTAACAATTTATGGTGAGATGTAAATCATCAATTTTTAGATTTTTTTTTTCAAGTCGCAGCCTGCAGATGAACCATAAAACCTTTTCACAAGGTCTCTGTAATTTATATTGTCATATCACCGTTCATTATAATATTGATGCAAAAAACACTGCCTCACTGGATTTTATTTTTCTGTTTACCAAAAGTGTGTTCCACAGTCCAGAACAGATTGTTGTCAGGAAAGAGAGGACAAGACATGTTTTACAAACAGTTTTAACTCAGGTGTGCATTCTCCAAATTACAGCGAAATATGTGTTAAGTGTTCTGACCATTCTTTTTAACGCTGAGCACATTCAGATTCTTTTCATTTACATTTTTCTTTAAAGTGCAATACAGAAGCAATCTTTCCACAATAATAAATACATTAAATTAAATTAAATAACAGCATCAAATGATAAAACTTTTCTTCAGCATTCTGAAATTTCATTAGGGTGATTGAAAATGTTGAAATGTTGGAGGAACGTGCATGACTCAAGCATGCTGTGCACTGCAATGGTTGTAGTGATAGCATTTAAGTCTTTCTCAAGTTCAAGTAGAAACCAGCTTATTTGAATCAGAGTCCTGGCTGAGTCCAAGTAGTCCTAAAAATATTCAAATATTACAACACTGCTTGTTTATCAAAGATTAGTCTAATACTTATAATTGTATTGTCAAATTTTAAGATTAAAGGTTTGGCTGTGTGAGGTAAAATAAAATAAAATAAAATGAAATAAAATGTAATTTAATTTAATTTAATTTAATTTAATTTAATTTAATTTTTAAAGCAGTTTTGAAGTGATCTTCGTAACAAAAAAAAAAATCTCTCTAAATTCAACCACTGGAACATGAATTTTGAATATTGCTTGAATGTAAAAAAAAAAAAATAATAATAATAATTAATTGCATCTGTATGTTGAATAGAACGGTGCGTCATTTGGATAAAAAGATTGAAACTCTATGTCAAACACTGCTGTATTACCATCACATATTACCAATGACTTGCTCTGACTATATTATAAACCTCAGACAGGACAATGAATCTGCTGTTTTCAGCATATGTAAAGAGGCATCACATAATCACAGATTTTTAACAGTGTTGAAGATTAAAGTCAAGTTTGTAGGAGAGCTGAGATGAAAGGAGGCTAAAGCGCTCTCTAAACAGGGTTTAGTGATGCTTATGGTTTGCAGTCATTATGTAATGACTGTATCCTTGTCATTCCATGCAAAACTACTTTGAAATCCCACAGGGTTTGGAGAAGGGCATATATTTTGTGGTTGTCAAGAGAAGTGACATGACCAAATCCAAGCTAAACTCCTGATTAGCATAATGTAGCGCCCAGATGTCAGGTTCTTAAAAGTCACTTTGGCTCTAATGTGACATCTTGTATTCTGACAAACTGTGGCGATCAGGTTCATAAACTCTGTGTGTGTTCTCATTCGGTGAGTTCTACCTGTTGAGGTGTTGAAGCAGAACTTTTCTTCTGTATCGAATGAGTCAGACGTCGGTGTAATCACGCCGCGAAAGACAGGCAGGCTGGAAATAACGCTTGCCAAGGCGATGCTCGCATTCAACCTTGAGCGCATGATGAGGTATAAAGAAACTCTGTTTTCATTTTCTGGTGTAAGCTATTTGGTGTCATCTGTCAGCTCTGGTAGTCCATCGCTCAGCACTCAAGCATACAGCTTTATTTGTTTGCCATTTCATTTTTTGCTGCCCTTCCTTTAAGGACCCATGGGATGGTCAGTGCTTGTCTCTGAAAGCAGCCAGTCAAAACTGACCTGTATAATTACACTTACTAGACACTTACTGGTTTGAAATGATTTTTAATGTCAAATAGAACTTTAATAGCATTTTCACATTACCTTCAACAGCCCTATATTGAAATATTTGACACTTTTTACATGCTGTTTTGAATGACGGTATGTAATGGACTCTTATCATCCTGAATGTTTGGAAATTGATACTGATTTTTTTTTCATTCGTCTATAATCCATTCATTTAAATGAATGAGGTAACCAGTACCTTATTAATACTGTATACTGCAATCATTTTATTTATTTAAAATGAAAAATTAAAGAATCTGGAAATTCTGATATACTGTGTTGAAAAGAAAAAAATATATAATGGTAACACTTTATTTCAGGGTCTCTTAACTAGTTGCTTATTAGCATGCATAATAATAGAATTGTAGCCATTTATTAATGCTAATTAAGCACATATTGATGCCTTATTCTACATGAGCTCATTCTACATCCCTAATCATACTCAATACCTAAACTTAACAACTAACTTACTATTAATAAGCAACAAATTACCAATTTATTGTTTGAAAAGTCATAACTAATAGCAAATAAGTGTTCCCTATTCGAAAGCGTTAATAATAGTAATACTAACAATTTCCATATTCCATTTCGAAATGACTATTTAGTCAGTATTTGCCATATTCTACTGCAAGACTTACATTAAGAGGCTAAACATATCCAAAACCAAAACACTATTTTCAGTCCACTTGACACAGGTTATTCTTTTCTCTTTATTTGGAATACTTCTACTTTGTGTCATAGTCTCCGAAATTTAATGATGCTTGCTCTCCGTCTGGCTTTTGTTTTTCCCATACGACTATTCTGTGAACGCAGACCGGTTGGCGAGAGCAAGCATCAAAGTCCTCCATCCGGAAACTGTCATCATTAAGTAAAGCAGAACCGGTGCATTGGGAATCTCGCCTCAGCTTCTGCAAACCTTCATTGATCAACTTCCGCGTCCGGGGATATGATGATAAGTGTAATGGGCGACTCTCCGCTGTCCTGACGGAAGATTTGTCACACTTCAAAAACACTTTTCACTGCTCATCAACAGTGTAAAGCTCCCAGGCTAGAGGCCAGGCTAGAGGTCATTGTTGATGTTCTTTTTATGAAGAGCATACCTGGACAACAGTAAACCTCGTGTGACTGCGAAAAAATTGATAGACAGACACTGTGGAAGACTCAGAGGCAGAGAGAAAAGCATGGAGCTCCTCATCGAGTGATTTGGAGCAAAGGTGTAGGTGATGTGATTTCAGTGCCGCTAGTGGCACCAAAATGGAATTACAAAAATAATATAATCATCCTCAATGAAATAAAATGTATTTTCCCTCGCATGGCTTTGGTTTGCTTTCGCCAGACGTCCGACTCACAGCATTGGCTGAACAAAAATGATGCTGGCTGGGAAAACAACAATAACGTTAGGTCACCAACAACCTTTAATGTTTTTCACACAAATGACGATTACAGAGATAGTTAAGGAACACAACATAGTTCACTTCACAAAAATGTGTTACGACCTCAAACTGTAGTGCATTGTTTATGCATCACCTAAACTATATTTGATTTTTCCAATGTGTTAAAAATTTATTGGTAGCTCATCTGTTACAGTGTTTTATTTGCATAGAAAGGAATGAACTAAAAACGTAACTCATGTCACTCAAAAAAAGAGTTAAAAGGAAAAACGTTAAAATTGCATGGTTGCACAGTTTTGTGCAGATTTGGAGCAGTGGTCCGTGCAGCAGTGATTCGTTTGGAGCCTAAGTCTAAGCAGTAGTGATTCATCTGAAGTTAAGTAGTGATTCATTTGAAGCCAGAATCTGTTCAGTAGTGAAGTGGAGCTGCAATATCGAAGTGCTGTCCAAACTCCTACAGGCCCAATCGCAAACTCACAATCATGACTCCACACCATTAAAAAGTTGATGATCTCCATACACTTCCATAGTGTGGATTAAATATAGAGATATATATTAGTGGTGTCGACTGCTCACCTTAAAGAATAAAGAAATTCAGAAAAAGAAAAAGTTTGCAACAGCTTAGTTTGAGTAAATTGGCGTTTTTTATTACCTTTAAACTCTTAAAGGTGCCAAGGATCTTGCAGAAGAAAAGTTCATGAAGAACAAGACAGAAAAAGTGTTAATGCCATGACTGGGCAAATCTGTCAGTGCTACAAACTGTGGTACTCAGCGCATGGTCTGCTGCGTCTTTTGGGAGCTTAGCTTAGCTGAAATATCACCATCAGCTTCTCGTTTTTTTGTTTTTTTTTTGTCTGTTCCTGTACAGCTCACTGCGTCAAACCATATTATGCTGGTGGATTTCAGATATGATAGATCTTGCAAATGTAAAACAGTTTTGTCTGCTCATTTATCACGAACCCAAGCAGCACCAAAGCACAAGGAATAAGCAAGCCTTTAGATCATCTCTTTAAATGAGGAAAAAGCTCCATCACTCTCCATTTTTGTTCCACTGTTTCACGGTGAAAATGACCTGTATAAGAATATCTCACCCCCGGCGAGCCAGGCTTGACATTTGACATGGACCTCAAGGTAGAAGCTGCATTTAATTCAATTGGAATAAAAATGAGATAGACTTCAGAGATAGATAGGCTTTATCATTTGACTTAAAACAGAAAAAAGGAACATAAATTATAGAAAGATAATCAAATAATAATAAAAAATTACACTACAAACGTCCATACGTTAGACATCTTATGAATCCTGACAGAGCCCGCCTGCACTTTTACACAGTTCACCAGCTTTTGGCCTTTTTCAGACAGCTCACTTCTCCAGCCCTGGGGTGCAGTTAGCTAGAGGTGTAGGATGGACAGATGGTTTCACTCGTCCTTACAGGCTTTAGGGACCTCTCACCTTGCCCAGATCAACTCACAGGAATGTAGCTAGAGGAGAGACAGCTGCGTTCTAGCTGCAGTGCGACTTTTACAACCAGCATCCTCTTTGACTCAGAGCTAAAACTGATGAGAGTTTTCAATTCTTATGGTTTTAGGATTAAACTGAGAGGCACAACTTTGATAGGGGATAAAAAGAGCTGTGAGTGCCCGGCGCTAGTAAAAATTTGGTTTGGCTGATTTACTGGTCTTTTGGAGGGCAACCTTTCGTAGGAAATGCAAAACAATAGATTTATGCGAGCCATAAGAGAGTGCCTAAAACCCTTCTAAACCCTGTTAAAATCCTCTACTGAGGGCAGACTGGCAAAGTCAGGTGTAGAAAGTACTCCAAAAATATGTGAAGTGAAAGAAACTGCAATTCAGTTAAAGGTAAGGACATTCAGACATACAAAGGTTTGGCTAAAGGAAGAAAACAAAATGCAGTCACACGGGTCAAAACCCTGGAAGGGATCATCCACGCTTTAGACGCTCACGCCATCCGATGTGTATTCATGTTAACACAAATGTAGATTTATAGAAAACCATATCTCTGCCTGTAACACTTTATAAAAACGTCCAGTTGTAAGGCATTTATCAGTGATTAGTTAATGACGAACTAATCATTTACAAAATATGACTATATGTTCACAAATGATTAAGTAATATGCTAACAATGCACAAATCTGCTATCTTTAAAAATAGCATATCATGAAATAATCATATCCTTGGTAAATGGTTAATGAGTTACTAGTTCATATATTATAATATATTAATATTAATTAATATTAATTAGCATATTACCCAATAAGCATTTATGAGTGTATAGTCATGTTTTGTAAACGATTAGTTCATCATTAACTAATCACTTGCATTAATGAATGAAGTCAAATCAATTAGTCAATGATTAAATTACTTATTAATAAAAACATTCACTTGTTTCCTTCTTATACAGATCAGCCATTTAGAACAAATCGGTTGAATTAATAACTCAGTAAAAAAACTGACTTGCTGCCATCTACTGTGCATTTAGTTTCATATAAAAAATAAATAACTTTAAAAAAATGTTATTAATCTCATAACATTATGTAATTGTTATCACACTGTAAATGCATTCATGTCACCTCTGAGCTGCATTAATGTCGCCACATCTGCAGTGTAGAGATTATTTTATTGATGCAGGTTTATTTTGATTAGTGACTTTGAATTAGAAAGAATTTGATGAATGAATTTGACATTAGACATATTTAATAAGTTTAGCGAAATTGCTCTTCCGAAGGCAAAAACCTGCTTTGTCAATAGATTTTTTGGTTTCCCCCAACAAAACATGTGTAATCAAATAATGCAAAGTACGGTTTTAGAGCTCCTCAATTCAGGCAGCTGTACCAAACGGTATAATGAACCCAGCTTATATGTCTGTACGCCCAGGGTAGAGACTTTTGAAAGCAAATCCCTGCCGTAGGCTGTGTCAGATCTGCCTCTGGAACAGGTAATGTGCCGAGGATCGTTGGGTAAATATGTTACTGAGGAGATGAGAGGCGCAGAAGCCTGGAGAGCCTGAGACATGGCGCAAAGCTGGGGGAAAAACCCAGGGGGACCTGCCTACCCAGGAGGGCCGTGACGTTCACTGACCGTGAAACTGACAAATGGCCAGCAAAAGAAGCCGCAGCGGTTTGCATGCACGCTGACAAGCCAGCTGAGCTACGTGACCATAGGCACACATGTGCACGCTGAACTAAAGCTGCAACGCCAGCTTCCTGTCACACTCTGCAGTGATACGGTATACAAACGCTAGAGGTTCGAGGGCGTAAAAAATAGAAACGAACGGTGAGATTTCCTTGCGCACATTCTCGCTCGTGGGCTGCCATGTTTGAAGCCTGCAATGCTTCTAATGTAGTGACCTTTGCTGTTTTACACACTCATCCCCTCTGGCACTCAGTAGATTACATACAGCAATGCACAGACACATGCTCTTCTTACTGTCCTCTTCTGGAAAAATATGTCACATCCTTTTGAGAGCTGTAGATTGTCCGACATGACGGGCACAAATTCTGCCTCCGGTTTCACAGCCACGGCCTTGGAGAAAGTCAAGGAGGAACGAAGCGAATTCAGACGATGCTACATCAATCTGCGGAGAGAGGAACAGAATGAATTGCACTACCACCTATGATTCTCCACAGACGTGAACAAGAAGCACCTCGCAGCCATTAAACTGTCTGAGAGATGACTTTGACTCACCTTAATGGATCAGGCCTTGATACTCGCTAATTAAAAGCTTCAGGGTTCTATTTATAGGTCAATTTATCCGACGCCATACAAGCTGTCTGCTTGTGACTCAGCTAATTTCAAGCAATGGCACACGATTTGTACAGCACAAGCACAGGACATTTCCTAATAGACTCCGAAGGCTTCTACACAGTTAAAAAAAATCTCTTTCGAGCAGTTATTCTTTATTCTTTCATCTTACTGTGAGATTAACATTCGCGCTCTGTTCGATTTTTCTTCCCTGTCTTCTGTCTTAAGTGTGAATTACGACTAGAGATTCTTCAATGGATTGAATGAAATTGATAATTGAGCGTTTGATGCAGCAGTTCTTTATTATTATCTTCTGTTTTGTCGTCAGGATAACGTCGATAATTTCTTAATGCGTGTTTGTGGTCTTAGTGAGAACCATTTATCAGTTAGCATTTTTTCAAAGAAAAAAAAAATCTTTGTAATGCTTTGTAATTAAATTATAATGCAATAACTTCTTAAAGTCTCAGAGACTTTCCTGTTCGGCTGACATTATCTAGGCCACAGGATTTAGCCATTAGCTGATCAGCTATTTATAGTCAAATACTGTAGCTGCTCTACAGACATCGTTAGGCTTGTTAAACTACTGTTTAGATAATGCAACTATTCTAAAATATCATCAGTAGTTATTTTGCCGCCGTTATTAAAGATTATAGCAGTAGGAATTAATCACTTAAAGGCATAGTCCCTTCTAAAATCCAATCATTTTCTCACTCTTGAATAGTTTGAGCACAGAAGAAGATATTTTGCAAAACGGCCATTGGCTTCCATAGGAGGCAGAAAAAAATGCCACCCAAAATAATTGGGTAAATTATCTTTTTAAGTCAATGAGGTACTGTTTTAGTACCAACATTTTCAAAAGATGCATGAGTATGTTTAGTGTTAGTGGCCTCATTTTCGTGCGTTATTTTATTATATTATATATATATACGCACACATGACTTTCTAGACTTGGAGTTCTGCTTAGAACATGATTGTCTAGCAGAGTCATAACCTTGTGGGCTGAATGCAGACATATGGTGCAGTAGCTCCTCGGGCGACCCGCGTTTCAGTCCCAGCTCCACGGAGAGCCAACATGGACACGGCATGGACAAGAGACTCAATGAAATTCAAGACGATTTTAAGCACAGTGAAACCTATTGCACATATGCAAATGAACTATGTTATATAAGTATGTCCAATTTTATTTGCATACGCAGACTATAATTATGTAAGGCGATACATTATATAGCAAATCTGCCTGATTGCCTGTATCTTTGCAAACCGTAAACCACTGTATATTATCCCCCAGCTGTAATCTGCCTTTTGCAAAGATATCACAAAACATTAATATCGTGATGTTCTGTAAAGCTGCTTAGAAACAATGCGCGACGCGGGAAATAAATACATTTGTATTTCGCATGCATGCAGACTCGCCCACTTTTCACCGTTCAGTCAGTTCTCAAATCATTCCTTGCTGCATATTTTTTTTTACTTTTAAATGCATCAGACTGCAAAAGTTGCAAACATTCTCTCTCTCTCTCTCTCTGTTCTTCTCTACATAGATTAACCATCCATGCTGAGTGTCCTATGCATCTGGAGGATTTTCCTATGGATGCCCATGCCTGCCCGCTCAAGTTCGGAAGCTGTAAGTAATTCTCTGTCGCCGTCGTTTCGTTTTTCTATATTGCGTAATTGACAGCTGCTCAGATCCTCTGGAGTATTTTATGTACATGCTGCCTTGTGCGCATGTACGCCGCGCTCGGTCATGAGCTTGACATTGAAATCCGTGGAACATACTGAACAGGATTAGGCGGGTGCAGGTTGAGCATCCGACCGCCTGTGACTTACAGACAGACTCTTAAAGATAGTCCAGATCGGAAAATTCTCAGCAGCTTATCTTCAAGACACAGCTCGGAGAACCCAATAACACAGTGTCTTTCTCCACAACTCAGAATGGCACATAATGTCACACCTGACGCTTATTACCCATCTGCGTTTGCTCCTTATAATAAACAACATCTATCCAAGTCAGCATTGTTGTTAGAATGAGCCATAAAAACCCAAAGGCAGACTAAAAAATACGGCCCTTGATTTTCCGGTCCTAAAACAAACAAACAAACAAACGTGTTTCGTAATTCCCCTCCTGCGCAGGACCTTAGATTAATATCCCAGCCAATGACACCAAAGGTCACCATGACGCGGCAGTCACACCTTTATGAATAAAACATCCCACTGGGCAATAAAACAAAAGTCCTCTGCTCATACATTTTCAGCAGCGCCTTTCCCCCCGCAATGCCTCTTTCTGACAGGCGCAGAACGGTGACCCCTCATTGGATCCGTGATTCATGCAGCAGAAAAACAGCACAGAATCGTCTCTTTAGCCAGACGTCGTACAGTGGGCTGCATAATTAGCGGCTTTGTTAACAACAGTCGATTATAAGCGCCGTTCCCTCAATCCCCCAATCAACCCGCTCATTTGCTTTTATGTTCGCTAAACGTAAAAGCGAAAGCGCCTTATATTGCAGTTCAAACGTTGCCTGTTCGTTTGTCTCTTTAAATATCTGTCACGTTTCCCACTTCTGTTTAAAGATCTGAGAATTTTTTTGCATTGCTGGAGAAATTTTACGATGAATATTTATAACGGCTTGTTTATTTTCTTTTAAAGCAAGCTGAGCACATCTTCAGCTATAATAAATATATATATATATTTTTTTTTTTGCGTTTTTGTCACATACGCTGTGATTTTCGGTGCCGATTAATTAAATCTGATAACTGTCAAAATCCCACGACTTATATACTACAGCGCTAGATATATAATTATTATGCATCGCTACAGAATACTCGATTGTAATTGATTAGTCGTGCTTCTTATACAACTCCTATTAGAAATGAACCTAAACACACATTATGAGTCTTCCTGTTGAATTCATGAAATGAACACACTCATAAAAGTCATTTGTTCATTAATAAGAGACAGTTTAGATTTATTATGAACTCCTTTCACTTTTTTCTGGTGTTCTGTCCGCGCTGGTAAAAGAACGCAGACGTTCAAGGACCATTAACACGAGCGGCATAAAAAATCATCTTGATTCTCGACT
Source organism: Puntigrus tetrazona (assembly GCF_018831695.1). Classification (NCBI taxonomy): domain Eukaryota; kingdom Metazoa; phylum Chordata; class Actinopteri; order Cypriniformes; family Cyprinidae; genus Puntigrus; species Puntigrus tetrazona. Next base: position 16,414,709 of record NC_056719.1, read on the forward strand.
GTACCCTATTTTTCTTCTTCTTATTTCTTTTCCATTATTTGGTCTGGTAAACAGGTAAAGGGTCATTTCACACCAGCACACCGAGTGTCCAGTTTTTATACGTGTGCCAGCCTGATGATTTATAATTGATGCTAATGCATAATAGCCGTTTTACAATGAGTGCAGTAATATGCAAAACTGCCAACTTTCGACTGAGACCTACAAACTATTATTGGACTGTTAATCAAATTATAGCAAGGTCATTCGCGTAAAAACAGTGTTAGAAAGCGATACTCGCTGAAACATTTCCTTCTCCAATCCAATTTGAATGCTTCTAATTCATTCTCTCGTGTTCTTTTCTTTTTCTCATTCCCATCCCCTTATTAATTGAGTTTTAGCACAGGCACTAAATTTAAGACTTTTCTTGTGACGCGCTGAAAGCCTTTGACGCCGTTGACCTTTTCAGCCTTTAGCCATTCCTTGCTGGCCAGACTAAATAAGAACCGATGCCAGTCGTACATTTTAAATATTTATTTAAACATGGAATAATGCGCTTCATTATCAATTACTATTCATAATGGATGAAGTGGCATTGAACTTGACGTGTTTAGCGTTTGATTAATGACCTTCCAACAGAATAAAACAATAACGTTTCTCTGTGGCCATCAAAATTTAATTAGCAAACCTCAGCCTGCTGTGTGAATTATGTTTCCAGCTTTAAGCCTGCCAGCTTTTCTCCGAGTCGTGTGGGCGCACATGTGTCTGTCTGTGTACGCGCGTTGTTTGTACAGCGCACAGACCCCGAGATAATTGTTTTTCATGCTCTTTTGCAAAGTTCGTCCTCGTGTATTCAAACACAATAAGTCTTGTGTTACGTTTCACTGCTAAAAACATAAGATCCAAAGAAGCTGCTAATAGGAGGGAGCAGCTGACCCGTGGTTAGTCGGCTTTTATTAAAGTCGCCTTCCAGTTGCCCTCACTGAGATGCATTTATTCATTTTACTGCCCCCTACTTTATCTCCAGCCCTGTTTTGTTCCGAAGCATGAATTTTCAGTCGCTGTTTTTCCATCCCAGCAACTATATCATTCATGGATTCTTTTAGTAAAATGTCTTTGCACTCGATGTATAAATTATACAAATGAGGAAAGAAACACCAACCGAGGAGAAATACAAATATCGTATTTTGTACAATACTTTTTCCAAAACAAGTACATTATGTTAGTTACATACATACATATATATATATATATACTGTAACACGTGTCCACTTAATCAATAACACATAACAATTAATAAATAACTACTCTCCCTAAAATACACCAGTGATGGGTCATTTGTGAACTACTTATTGATCGCGTCTGTCACTCAGGAGGCAATCGTGTCTTCTCATTAATTATCTTTGAACGCAGCATATTGATTTCCTAATTCGTAATATGATCCAGATGGTGTAGGCGGACGTGTTCCATCACTATCATTGACCTTAGTCAGGTCAGACACCATATAGAATTTCACACAGATTAAAATGCAGTCTGTATTCATGTGTGAAAACTTATCCCAGAGTGCTAATTAATGCTTTCGCTAACAAGCAAGCACTAACATGTAGTCAAGGGGGTCGTTATTCACACATGAACAACACACATATGACTTATGTCATAGTTAAGGTTAGTTCTTGCCTTAACTTATCATTAGTATGTACAGCATTAAAGTCATTTTAATGCAGTCCATGATAAATGGTTGCTAGAACTATTGTTTTAAATACTGCATTAAGAATGCAAAATAAATCTAAATGTAAGGTTGCAAAGGGCAAATCTAATCCGTACTGCTAGCCAGTCAGCCTAGAAGTATTGTTTTATGTGCACTACCGTCATACAAGTAGATACAAAAAAAATACCCATGCAGTAAATGGTAAAAGTGAACAGCATCATAATAGTTTATAGAAGTTTGGTCAGAATAAATCAGCGCTGCTGTGCTTTGTCTTTCTAAGATGCCTACACCAACAACGAGGTTGTCTACATCTGGACAGCAGATGATGAGAAATCTGTGTCTGTGGCTCCTGATGGATCTAGACTCAACCAGTATGACCTGTTGGGCCACGTCATCGGCAAAGAGACCATCAGCTCCAGCACCGGTAGGTACTTTTGACTTCTGATTATATAGTGACGTTCTAATCTAGGCAGATGGTAGTGAACGAAGAAGTGAAAAGCATTATTTACTACTATTCCGCAATCTGGAAAATGCATGTAAATCGCATTATCTTTATTGTGAATGTCAATGAGCAGTGCATAATCAGTTACCGAAACCAAGATTTTCAGAGCTGTTTGTATGACGTGCTGGACCAAGAAACAAGCATTCAGACTGAGAGTTTCAATAATGATGCAGTTATGTGATGAATTGATATATTGATTGCAGTCACAGCACACGTATCACAGTACATATAATAGTAATTGTCATTACCCGGCTTATTTTCCATTTTATACACCACCAAATCCTGTGTATTCACACTGAATGCTGCAGTCTGCCTTTTAAAAGGTATCCTTGAAATACATGAAACATCTGCCTTCCTTTGTTTATCAGTATTTCAGGCGTAGTTACAGATTCATGCTGGATAATGAAAACCTCTCTTGCTCTTTAACACAGTTTATTTATATGCATGAGTCTGTAATACTCTTCTGTACATAACCTTCCCTTTATGAAATCTCTCTTTTGCAGCTGACAACCTGAATTAATTAATTTTGCTTGCTTCCCACATGCTTTTCTCCTTTCTTCCAGCTTCGACATGCGCTTACAAATTCCATTTTGTCTGTTTGTAAAGTAATTTATCTAACCTGCTTTGCAAGCACCTAGCTTATCGATTGCTTTCTGTCACAGTTATTGGGGTCATACAGCCTCTGTGAAGCAGGAAGGAGTGCACAAGAAAAGTGTGTGCGCTCAATAAGACGATGTGCACATGTCAAAATGAGAGATGAAATTGACCTCAAGTCCACATTATTTGTGGTGCACTTCTACAGCCAGTGAAAGAGAAATTGGTCGTAAATGAGTATGCTTTAATTCAAAGGTATTATAAAGTTCATAGAAGTCCAGAATCCAAATTTCCCTTCCAGCAAACGTCTGGGTTTCGCTTTATATTAGGTAGACTTAACTGCTAGGCACTTACGTCGATAATAATGTACTTTTGGAGTTCATATTGTTTTCTTATAACTTTTTTGCCGCTGCTGGGGTAAAGATTGGGTAAGGTTTAGGTTTAAGGGTGGGTTTAGGTGTAAGGAATGTGTCAACATTGTAATTATAAGTTTAATTACAGTTGTAATTACATGCAGGGTTTTTTTTAGTACTGTATAAATACAATGTAATAACATGTACGAACACAATAAGTGGATTGTAACTAATTAATTCAAATTTAAGTACATAGTAGTTAAGACCATCTTATATAAAGCTAGACCAAAGTCTGAATCGTCAGCTAAATCTTCATGTGTGCCCATTTCTAGAAATATGTGATTGCAATATTTGTTGCATGACTGAACCTTTGTTAAAATCGACAGGGAATAATATAAAATACTTTTACACGAGAGCAAGAACTATATAATGTAACTAACAGAATGAAATGCGCATGATTTGTGTTTTTTACACAAACGTAGCTCTCGCAGGGGTTAATTAACATTTAATCAACATTTCAACCCCAGAAGGACCGTTCAATACAACATTAAAAAATAGCAAAAGTGAAAAATAAAAGTCTGAATTTTAGTCAGATAAAACTGACTAAATGAGGTGTAAAGTACATTATCATCCAAAGGCAAAACCTATAAATAAAACAAAAATATTAAAATAATAATGAATATCGGTTGACTGACAGCAACGGTGGATTATTAAAGTAAGAAGTAATGAATTTTAAATAGACCAAACATTTCTTCTAACACTACTGCTTTCTTCAGGATCAGACAAATACTAATAGTAGTAGATAGATAGATAGATAGATAGATAGATAGATAGATAGACAGACCTTGTTCCATCAGATGCAGCTTATGTGATCTTGGTTGTGTAAAGCTTTTAAAAATAGAGCAACGATTTATGAGCATATTTGAGCCGTCTATTTAATTTAGTGTTTAATTCTATATATATAGATATGCATTTGATCATGCTTCCTCGTTCATACGTAAAATTCCTTAATAAGGATTTTCTTTCTCCTGAGCAATTCAAGCTTGAAATTCCACCTAATTGCAATTCCCACAGAATGCATTCTTGCATTCAGAAACAGCTGGATGGAGTGCAGCAGAGTGAAACAGAACGTGTGGTTCTCAAGAGTTTTCAAGGGGACGTTCCATAGGCGTATTTTTCATCCCCTTGCCCTAAACTACAGCCATTGTTAGGCTTTTAAAATGTTCGCAAGTCTTTTTTCCTCATGAGTTGAATAAATAAATAAGATCTAAACTTGTGATTGCTATCCCCGTGGGGACATTTGGTCCCCATAATGTAAGGAATACCAGGACCCCTACACACAAATTGGTGTGTCACTGTTAAGCTCTGGTTGTTTGTCAGAGCCGGAGAAAGGGTTTGTATCATCATGCTTCCAGATGAGACACCTATTTTACTGTCCCCCCTCAGCTGAAATGGAATAGACAAATGTTCCAGTGTTTGTTTTTAAAGCACCAGAAGCATCTGTTTATTTTTCATTTTGTCATTTTAATTGTCCTCTGCTCTGCCTCCCGGTGCAGGGAGAGAATGCTAACTCAGTCGAAAATTGCTTTTCCCACAGAGATTAAAATTTCAACCTCAGGTCTTGTTCAAGGAATATTTTACACACCCAAAAATGAAAAGAATACAGCTTAGAGAATGCCAGCGGTTTTCTTTTCCAGAACGAGGACTGATAATGAACAAATACAGTTCATGTCACTATATATGCTATATTATAAATCTTCTGAAGTCACACTATATCTGGGGTCTCACTGTTCACTTTCGCACATTGCCAAATTTGGTTCTGAAGTGAGTGAATGCAACAACTTGAATAGGTTTGTTTTCGCTTTGGTACTATTTTCACAAGCAAAGTTTTTCTTCTGCCATTCTTTTTATGTTTCGATTCCACGCATGTGATTTTAAACAATGATTATGCGGGGGGAATTAATTAGATGATTGCAACACCAAGCATTTAGTATAATAACCACAACACAACAGTAGGATCTTCTTTCAATACTACATTTGTAGCAAGCGGTGCAAAGATACATATCAGCTTTGTCGCTAAATTTAAAAAAGATAGTAGAGGCTACATTATAGGCTACATTATATTACTGTCACATTATAAACTGCACTTGGTGGTTTTAGCGTGGTTTTAAAAGGTTTAATAGAGATTTAATAATAATTACGTTTAGGTATTGGATAGGATTATGGATGTAGAATATGGCCATGCAGAATATGTGCTTTAACTAACAATATATTATTAATAGGCATGCTAATAAGCAACTAGCTGATTTGAATTGGTTCTTATTCTAAACTGCAATTGACATGGCCACGGGGTTCGTGCCGAAACAGAATTTTGCTGGTCTCCTGATTCTGTGATAGACCGGCCACTGAATAATAAGGTTTCCTTTCTTTGTGGTTTTTATGGAAATGTACAAAATTTTAGCAGCGCTAAAGCAGCGCAAATTGGCCATCTGACCTCCGATTTTAAAGACATAATTGCAGCCCCTCGTTGCTCTGTCAGACCTTCAGAGAGAACAAAATGGTAGGGCTTTCAGATTGAGCAATTGTCTGTCGCTTCCTTCCCACTGTTAAGGTTAGAACATCCAATCTAGCCCAGCCATGCTGGGAAGACACTCGAATCCTCCGCAGCCGGCGCTGTGATCTACAAGAAGCAATCAGTTAAACCTCCTCTCCAACACAAGACCCCCACCTCCTGTATCTCAGTTGCTCTTCCTGCGTGATCATCCATAAATAAAATTCTGAATATTTTAGTCTATGTGTTGTCTCATCAATAATTCATCCTTCTTATGGTCTCTCTTCTCGTTTCTCATATAGGAGAATATGTGGTGATGACGACGTATTTCCATTTGAAAAGGAAAATTGGCTATTTCGTGATCCAGACGTATCTCCCCTGCATAATGACCGTCATTCTGTCCCAGGTCTCCTTCTGGTTGAACCGGGAGTCCGTTCCAGCACGCACCGTCTTCGGTGAGCTTTCCTTTCCGTCTGTTTGCAAATGCACAGATGTGCCGTGCGAGTAATCCGCCAAATAATACGTCCGGCGCAGAGCCGCTGTTTACATTACGAGGCGACATCAAAACACGCCGCGCCTCATATTTGCAGAGGCGCTTTCGTTTTTATCTGCCATTATGAAACAACGGGAAGCATTCGCCAAACAAGAACACAGGGGATTAGTCGAGAAGTTCGTATTCTGTGCGAAAGTTTTCAAAGACCTGAACCTGGATAGTGATGGATTCTGTTTTGAAATGGTGTAATTACCACAGCCACCGCGCAAGCGCCTAATTAATTACAGATTAGATGGACCTAAACCTGGAGTCAAATGGACAGGACAGAAAAGAAAAAGATAAACACAAGAGCATTGCAGCTGTATCTCCTTCAGCAGCCTATTCGCACAGGATCTTTAAGCCAGCTGAAGTTAAGAGATTATAGCTTATTGAGCTCGCATCAACTTTGGCATGGTGTCTGACTTCATCTGCGCTTTGCTTTTTATCGAGGGCCAGAGCATCAGGTGCAAAGCCGGGCTCATTCTGCCGGCGTTACTGTGGAGGATGTTACTGATGAGAAAGTTTCTTCAATCAGCTACAGAATAAATGAATTTCTGACACTTCTCACAAACCCTTCTTGATAGAGTGCAGCAGAATTTCATGCACCACTGTCCCGAATATTATGCAGAACCGCTGCAAAAGATATGGTATTTCAAATCACATTATTTTACAGATTGCAATCTGAATGTGATTCAAAGGCGTTTTAGGGTTGTTTTATTCCCGATTCACTTAAGTTGGGCAAACTGCACGATCAACTTTTCAATAGGAAGAACGGATGACATGTCGACCTTGTTTACAAACTATGTCTTACAATAGAAATGTGAGAACTCGTGCAAAAAATAAAGTACGATTACGTGAAGGTCGGACTTTTCTCCAGCACAATTTGCTTCTGGTCTTGGGCGTTTGGTTTGTTTGACTCAAACATGGCTGTTTCAGAAATAAGGTTGAGTTGGGTCTATATGCAGTAGACACATTTATTAAAACAAACACAACAAAAATGTTATTAGCATGCATATTACTAGAATATTAGCCAATAATTAGTGATAGTTAAGTATGTATCAATGCCTTATTCTAAATGACCCTATTCTACACTGAGCCTACCCAATACCTAAACTTAACAACTACCTTATTAACTATTAATGAGCAGCAAATTACAGTATAGTTTGCTGAGGGAAAGTCTTAGATAATAGTTACCTTTTTTAAAGTGTTACCTGAAGAACATAGGAATTGCTGGAGTTTAAATCCACAATATATTATGGGATGAAAAAAAGAACAGGTGAAAGTGATAAGGCAACTATAGAAACACACTAAGGACTAATGAAGCGAGGAATTCAAAAGAACTACATATAAAAAATTCTACTGGCTCTAGTTATGGATCAATATTGATTGCAGATGTAAATGTGAAATTACAGAAGTATATCATAAGGTACTATTATGTGTAAAGAAGGGGTAAAGCAGCTGCTGTTTATTAGTGCTCGTTTCTCTTAAGATGTCAGTTTAGAAGGCAGCTGCTTATGCAAGCGGTGTAAAGCAAGTCGTTGATACAAACACAGTGTGCTGTAGTGAGCCTGGATCTTTTTTCATCTTCACTTAACACTACTGTAGTTACTGTAGCACAACCCCCAAAGATGAGATGATTGACTGAAACATGGCAGTTAACTCTTCTTTCTCGAGGCACCACATCATCCGTGCAGCGGCCGTGCCAGCGATCCTCCGATTTCTCTTCTTAAGGAAACCAGATCCTAAGAGCCCCCGCTTACGTTTGCATTTGTGTGCTGAGAACCATCGCCCTTCAAAGTGGCACATGATGTTTTAGGATGCATGTTTATTAGGAACAAAGATTCATTTTGAACTGCTTGCAAGGAGTTCAACACAAGGAGAGGTCAAACAATTCCAAACACGGATAATGAAACAAAAGAAATACTTAAAGACTAAAGTAATTAAAAGATAAACAACTAATCAGTAGAATAAAAGCTAGAATGATTCAAAATAAAGCTAAAGCAAAGGACAAGAGTAGCACACTGAAGGAGACTTGGAAAAGAACTCGAAGTAAAAACTAAACAGTGCAACAAAACAGCAATAGCAAGAATGCTGTGAGAAGACAAAAACACGGCTGGAGAAGTGTGTATGTGGCACAAAACAAACCAGTGAAGACAGAAGCCAAGTTTCCATCCAAAGCTGCAAATTGGAGTAACTCGTTATTTGCGAACAAGCATCATTTTCATTCACTGAGCCAAAGAGAACAAAACCCTCTCTTCCCTGATAAACCGGCACTAAATATATAGAGAGAAAAGCAGGAGTAGGCACTAAATATAATAGTTTTCATATATAATAAATGTTTTGCACCTCAGAGCAGACGAAAAACACAATAAAGCCAGTCGTTGCTTTCGTAGGTTCTGTAAGACAGTTCTGGGATGCAGTTCTACAGAAATACTTTGAAGACGGCCTTCATTACAGAATGACCATAACATCATTTCAGATGCTGCGCTACAAGAGCACACAAGGAGCAATTAAGAACAATTAGTTAAGCAAGGACTAGAAAATGACCGAGCGAGAGGATGTGGCGAAGGGAAACGAGGAGAAGGACAAGAGGAGCAAGATGAAGCCGTGTGCTCACACGCAGAAACATTAAATAAACAAGGACGAAACACACAGAGCCCTTTCAGTTACAACCCTGTCATCTTCTAGCTTTCTTCTAGTTGCCTGTTCCTAATGCCTGCACCTAAAGTTAGTATTTCCCTTCGGTGAATATTGAATAATGCTGCTTTGGTTCTTGTACTGCCACCGTTACCATTGAATGCGTTTTATCGTTTGCCTTTCATCTTCTTTGTTCTTCATAAAGCTTCCTTCGCTTTATTCATTGTTGTCTTTTATCTTGCGCTAACTCCATAATTTCCAAGCTAAAACTAATACATGCAGTGCAGTTTGCTCAGGTGTATAGTCATATTTCATCCTCACCATCTTATTCTTTGCGGCCCACCTTCACCATTATCCTTTGCACACCCACAAGCTTCATGACAGACTCCTTAGAATCGGTGTTCAGCCCACACAGGCTTAGATATTCACTCATATTTTAATACTGAGTGGTTTTCTTAAGCATGCATCACTATTTGTACTATTTTTTATAATCTATTCTATTGAAATAATATATTTATTTAAAAAAAGAACATACAACCAATTTGAATGCATTCATGTAGATATTAACTCTTAAATGCATCAATATTTCACCAATTGTTAATACATGTTAGGGTCTTTAGTGACCCTTTAGTGGAGTTAACATAAGTTCAACTTTTTGGATACAAACATTCTTCATAATATCTGCTTTTATATTTAAATGAAATAAGAAAAAGAAAAAAATAATTGAAATAGTAATCCTGATCTGACTATCTGGCAGATTTTGAATAATGTGTTCTGATATACGACTACATTTATTTATTAGTTATGTGGGTAACACTTTGTTAACAAGTAGCTAGTTCAAGTTATAAATATATTATATCCTCCAAAATAAGCAGCTACAGGTTGAAATTGTGACTACTCCTCTTACCATAGGACCATAGCAAGAACATAGAATAATAATAAAAACGATAATTCACTTAAAAGTGATTGAGATGTCTCTGACTCCACAAGACCTACTTTTAGTTTCATATATATATATATATTGAGGTTCTCTTAACAAGTACAATTTACAACCTTATGAAGGCATTGACAGCATTTACAGTATAATGTGTTAAGCACAAAACTGCATATTCCAGATTACAGTGTCTGGTAAAATATCACTAGTGCCTCACACAAATGTATGACTCTTATTAAATGACTTAGTAATTGCTGAGTGGTTAAGGCGTTTTTTTTTACTTTAAAATAATGGTCCGGATCACTAGTAGTTTCTGCAGGCTGACAGAGTAACACTTTTTCACTTTAAAGCTAAATTGCTACTAAGGAACTACTAATGTTAACCTAATGTTAACCTGACATAAAACAAAGTTGAGTATTAAGTTAAGTATTAGAGTAGTACTACCCATTACTTCTTGCATAGCTACTTGTTAACAACGGACTGTTATTGTAATGTAGTGTTACTGTTGTAATGTAATGTAGATAATCTATAACCAGGCCAAACAGAATGGAGCAATTCAGAATGGAACAATGTTTTCAGAATAGAAAATTACATTGAGTTGTATTAAAGCATTTGACTGTTAAGGTAATCAAGAAGAAACAGCTAAGATACAAGCAGAAAAAGCTGTTAATTTCCTTGTGTCAAAAGAATAAAAAGCTGTGAGTGCTCTGAATGCTGCAGTAATTAGTATCCTATCATACATCTTTTCATAAAGACAAGTGGGAGGTTGTATCCGACTGATTTCCCATTACCCAAGTTGAGCCTATAAACGTGACTAATCAGCAATCACGCTCTGGGTAAGAATCGCATCATTAACTGGTCGCCGCACTTCTATGAAGAAGCCCCACCAGGCATGCTCTCCACCTCCATAAAGAAATGCCACTCCATCTTTTGCGACACGTTAACTTCTAGTCTTCTTCTGCTATTAACATTCGCTCCTGCTTATCTTGTCCAGAGGAGAGGTGTTGAAAAGTGTTCAACAGCAACCCCAGGTGTCTCCCACAAGGCGAATGTGCCAAGACTAATCAGCGATCTGGAAGCCTGCTGGTTTTTGGAGTGCAAACACAAGACCATAAGGAGCTATTTAAATGTCCCACCCTGTTTTTTTGTAGCGAACTTTCATGAAGTTGTCTTAGTTGTGCGCAATCATAAAAAAAAATATTCAATGATTCAAAACGTCACAAAATATGTTCCTTTAACAAGGGATATTTAGAGGCTAAACTTTATATACCTTTATATACCCAACACTTACAATGGTGGTCATAAATAGTCGTTTGATCAATTTTGAGGTTTCTAGGGCCAACCGTGTACAGTAGCATCACCATCACTGTTATTATACATATTATGGCTAACATTATAGATATCATCCATGGTGTGAAAGGGCCTAAAGCTATTGCGGTTATGTCCAAATACAATGCGAAAAATCGAATCAGTTCATGTCAAATTTCGAAAAACAGTGCCACCTACAAGTAAATATATTTTGCGTATAACTTTAAAATAATGATCTCATTAGATTCCATGTGTCATGCTGAGTTTATGGTACTAGTATAGGGACTGAACAAACCATTTGCTGTTTTGAAATTTGTCATAAATCATAATAGCTTTTAAACCATTTAACATACCAGCACAAAATTCGTTAGGGATCATCGATGGCATGTTCTGAAAGTACCTGAGAAATTGGAGCACTAAGGTTTCATGATTTCATATATATATATATATATATATATATATATATATATATATATATATATATATATATATATATTCTGTTGAGTAATATATTTAATGAACAACGCTCTTTGAGGTTCTCAGCTTTGTTTGTGCTGAAAAGTACTTTAGTTATGCTGGTAGGCTCCAATCGAGAGGTACTAATGAGGTGTAGAGCAGACCCTTATTGATATTCCACAAGGCTCGCACACCTATGTCTGCAGACGTGATGAAACAGCATGGAATCAGGCTGCTGGCTGGACATTGAAGTAATGGAGCAGCCAGGCTGGTAGGCAGCCAGTGCTAAATGTGGTGTTTTCCAAGGTGCCTGGAGGATGTACTGTTCAGGTCTTCAAAGCCAGCTCCCCCGAGCACTAAACCTCAGCAGCTTTAGCACACCAATCTGCCATCTGACTACTGCCCATAGATTTGGCAGTAATCATAAATGGCTGTCTTCTGTTGTAAAATATTTTGCCACAGGAGTTAGTTCTTGTTGAGATGTTACACACTCTTCCACCAAGGCACTTGCAAATTCTTGAAAATGTCTGCGGGGGACACATGGTTATACATGGCTTGCTACTGCACGAATGAACACCTGTCCTTTCTGTTGTCTCCCTGTAGCATTATCTTGGGCTTATATTGCAGTTTATTTCTCTTGCTACATCTGCAGTCCTCATGCCTCCTGCAGCAGGAGGATGGTATGTTAAAGTAGGTGCAGAGAACCTGGGCAACTTTCTTCTGGCATTTTTTAAGTCAATAAAAAGGCATATTTACTGTCTTCAGTTTTTATAACTGTGACCAGAACTCTGCTGCTGATGGAGTGATTTTCAGGATTGTTTTTAATTGGAATTGCAAATTGTATTTCCAATTGCACTTTCAACATGTGGATGCATAAATTGTGATGTAATCCAAATGCAGTTGCAAATCCTGCATTACCGTTTACGTTTTCACGTTTACGAAGGCGCAGTGACTGCCACATTTCAAATGAAAAAGCAAAGTCCATTTGCACGTCCATTTTCCATGTCTTACGAGTTATGAGCCTGACATTTAAATAGCAAAATTAATTGCCACATTTGCTTTTTCTTTTTCTCTGCATCGTGCGTGTAACCTGCCAAATCTCAAATGGAATTGCAATACATTTTTCTGCCTTTTTTTTAGACCACATGTAGCTAGCTAACAGTGGGAGCAACGGTATCCACAGTAGATCAATATTCACCATATACAATATATACACGTGTATATATATGCATTTTCAAAATATATGTGTATTTATGTATACATAATAGATATACACAGTTCACACACATATTATGTATTATTTTGGGTGTAATTAGTTGTGTCACGCCATCACTTCCACCTTCCACCGAACTCACCACCTGGACACAATCTCAATCACCTGAGTATTAATCACCAACACCTGCAACCACTCGTCTGCCACCCTTTATAACCCACGCTCACCACTTCATCTATGGCTGTTCTCAAGGTTACAAACCCAGAACTCTGGTTGTCTTCTCGTCCGCCTGCCCTGTCTGCTTGCCAGGAGTAGCTTGTCCTGTGATTCCAATCCTGAGAAAGGAAAGAACTGTTGCTTACCTGATTGATATTTGAGTTTTCTCTTATGTTCGTATCTGAGGCTTAACGCCGATATCCACCTAATTTCATTAAACGCCTTATATTGGATCTTACTTTGTTTGCTTCCTTCACGAGAGCGTGACAAGTTGTTTGACTGCTGTTTAAATTTTAAAAAGTGCGATTTTAAAGCAAATTAAGTTTTAAGTTTTGACCCCAGCTTCTTGCTAATTAACATTTTATCAACTGTAAATGATCAAATTCCACATGCGATTGCAAAAGGAATTTATTTTGATTAATTGCAATTATTTATATCAGCCACCAGTAGTAACTGTAACAGAATTTCATTGCCATCAACTTAAATTAACCAACATTCATTCTAAATTTATAACAAAATGGTTGCACTCGGTGAGCTAGACAACTCAGAATACACAACTCGGAAATTGAAATTCTGATATGATGAACAAGGCAAATGAAAGAGCTTGAAGGACACCAAACCAACAAGAAACTCCTCCAGCGGCTGTGGTGTAATAATAAGCGCGGGTACATTTACATCCTAACAGCATTTTTGGCAGCTGTGGTCTACTAAAAGAGTCAAAGGCATCAGAGCTAAAGTGGAGAGGACAAAGAAATGGTTCTTTACGAAGTCTATTCATCTACAGACATCTTCCCATTATTTTGTCCGACTCTTATCACTAGGACAGTCACACATCGCTTCTCTTGTTGCCCTTCGACTATAAATTACAACCAAAAACAACACAATATTGTATCTTATCAGAATTCCATTTTCTAAACTGTTTATTGTGAGTTGTGTTGCAGTAAAAAGCGCTGGTAACTCACTGAGTGCAACCATTTGGTGTCATTTGGCTGAATTTAATGTGCACATAAAATACCCCCATAGTCCGGAATCGGTTGTCCATCGGTTGTCCATTTTTTTAAATAACATACACCTTTCATGGGTTTCTATTACATATTTCAGTAAGAGACATAATTTACATTATATTAAGCTATAAATGTCTTAACACCCCGGCATCCCTTTAAATGTGCAATACTTGCATCGTCTCATTGGTGAGGGTTCAGATGCAGACTCAAATGAAAGTCTTGATGGTTTTGGATTTGCGCTCACATTCCTCTGGGTTTGAAGAGTGATGAATTGCAAAGATGTCCTGCCTCTGATGATTAGGAGTTCCTTTAATTGATTTTTGCTTGAATGGAAAGTCAAAGCAGCAAGGCCTAGAGCTACACTTTTAGTTGCCCTTTTGGTTGAATATAATAAATAACAAAATAGCTGGGTGTCTAATTGGTTCAAATGCTACACTTTCTTTTTTTGATTTCAACAAATTTACAGGTAAACTCTAATATTTTAAACCTGTGATTAATCATGATTAACGCCACTTAATTTTTTGAATCGACTGATAGTATATATTATATTAGATCATATATATATTAGATCATTTACTTTTAGGAAGCAATATTTACAAAACAAGGTTCCAGTAAAATGACCTTGGAATTGGCCATTGTTCAAATTATCCCCTGAAGAAGGCATCTCATTCATCCGACTAAAAAGCCAAGCCTGCGTCAGTATGCCTAGGCTGATGCATCATCTCACAAACATCGCTTTGAGACTGATATTTAATCAATCTCTGGATGGCTGCCAGTTTCTCAGATCTCCTCTGACGGGTCTAACCTGACATCTCACACAGATAATCCTGTTTTGTCATTTTCTTCACAGCTCCACAGTGTAATGTGTAATTTATGGTTTCGACACACACTGCACATAATAGGCAACTGTCTCTGCTGAGACAATAGCAACTTGTGTGACATTCTTTCTAATGTTCCCATTGCTTTTCACTCCATTTCCAGATGGAGATAATGCCTAATGAAAAGTTTAATGAGAATCTTCTTTGCCATTCGACTTTTTGACACTCTACAGATTCTCATCAGCCATAGATTTCAATTTAATTGTCAGCCACTGACATTTATGGGAGCAAACGGCGCTCAGTATTCATTTGAATAGCAGCCTCTTTTCAACAGCACACCATATATTGCACATTATATAGCTATGTTTTATTTATGTAGCACTCTTATGTAGTTTTATTTGCACTGAAGTCAGAATGCCCCCCTGGTATTCATATACCAGTGTGTTCTAAATGCATTCTCTTCTAAGCCAGTGGGCAGTATCAGACAGTGGGACGATTGCATATATTGCATCTAGTGCATTTGTTTTTTTGTTTTGTTTTTTTAATTTTGCAGAAGTCAATGGCCATAGCACAATCTAATCTTGCGGATCACTATATGATCCTAGTTGATGATAGTTTTTTTAGTTAAATTTAAGTGCACCAGATGCCATGGCCAAAAACCGGCCAATTTATGCAGAAAGGTGCATGTATAAAAAGTGTAAGTGTAATTGCATTTACTGCCCTCAGCAGTCTATTACCAAATGACAAATCATTACGAAAGATATCACAAATTTAAAATTATATGCACATTATGGCATCTACTAAGATTGCATATGCACAAAATTGTAACATTTTTATACATAAAATTAAAAATACATTATTATTTACATAAGTTCACATGACAGTGTTTATACATTATACATGTCTTGCAAAGGCTTTCAAACGCTTCCTTTGAAACAATTTTAACTGATAAAAAGGTTTTTTGCATACTAACACACAAACATTAAATGATTATCCATATACAAACCAACTACACACAGATGTGACTAATTTGAAACACTACTATATTGTGTCTTTTGCTTGTTCAGTCTGCAGTGGAAATTTTGTGTGTGTGTGAAACATAAAAAACTGCAATGGTGTTTCTTATTTATCATATCTGACAAATGAATTAGACCGCATACCCGGTTAAAGTCACCACTCCTCACTGATATATGTTGCAAACGAAGGCATTATTGTGGTTTTAGAGAAACACGTTTCCAGTGTTTACTCCCCTTTCCTTTAAAAGCTTCCATCACTTATAAGGATGCTTCTCTTTAGCCTATGACACCTTGCGCATTGGCATGAATCCCAGTGCTGAGAGCTTTCATTTGGAGGTGAAATCAACTAAAACGCTTCACAAAGTGGTATATTTTATAAAAGCACCTGTCCTTGAAACTCTCACAAATGTTCATTTAACTTTGCAATCACAGTTGATTAGATGTTTCAAGACCACAGACCAGAATTTTTTCGAGCTCTCCTCAAGCTATGGCAGAAACCAGGGATAGAGCTATCGTCTCACAGCTTGAATGTTCTGGTCCAAGACCTTTTTGTTTTGAGCTTGCATATTGTCATGGTTTTATTTACTTGATGTTTAATTTTAAGGTGGTAATTTTAAATTTCTGGTTTGATACATTGACTAAACCAACAACAACAGCAACCGACATTGCAAAAAAAATGACTCCACGTTTTCTAACACTTAACTATGCATGTTTTTAGGTGTCACAACTGTCCTGACCATGACGACACTGAGCATTAGTGCCCGGAACTCACTTCCCAAGGTGGCCTACGCAACAGCTATGGACTGGTTTATGGCAGTGTGCTACGCTTTCGTCTTCTCTGCTCTCATTGAGTTTGCTACTGTCAACTACTTCACAAAGCGCAGCTGGGCCTGGGATGGTCAGAAGGAGGCCCAGGAGATGCGGGTAAGATCTGGTTTGATACATTACAAGTAGACTGTAACAATGCTGTGTACAATTGCGCACAGTACACATGATTGCTTATATCCTATAAGACCATGTCGGATGTGTTATCAAAATCTGACAGAAGTTGCTTTTTAGTTCCTTTTGTGTTCCTCGTTGTGATCAATCACCGTTTCATTTTCCAGTATTGATTTTTTTACAAAGTTACTCCCCACAATAAGCAATAAATATTCAGCATATAAATCCTAAACTAATGTGGGCTTTCTTGTTAGCAAGCTTGTCACTGTTGTGGTTGTTCCTGTTCAATAAGTTTGAGGCTGCCAGCCGTCTCTCTCTCGCTCTCCCCACTGCTTTTGCTTGCTCTTGATTATTGCCACCCTCTGTCCTGGCCCTGATAACCTCTGAAAAATGAAGTGCTCAGAGCTAATGGATGGGAATTGCCACAGAAAGCTCGGCGAGGTGCCGTATCGCTCACAGTATGAGGAGATATTGTACCTGTAAACCGGTAATATGCATTCCTGTTTCGTTCTGTTGTTCTTCTTCGAAACTACTTCTTCATTAAACGTTCAATAGAATGGAAATATAGTGTTTCTGAGGAAAGCAGTAAAATGCAAATCTGAAAGCAAATGTAGACTTAAACCTGAGGATGAAGTTGCTTTTATGAAGCGTAATGAAGCGTAAAAGGTCATGATTTCTATTTAGATAAAAGTTCAATGTAATTAACATACTATTGTGTAACATGTACTATAGTCTAATAGACAGGGATGCACACAAGTGGTGACCAAAATAAAAAATGCAGCAGATAAATAAGTTAATTTGCGTATCATTTGAGAGCTGTTAATGCGCTATCCACTGTTTTAGATTGACTAGTTATAATTCTGTGTAAGGTTTCCATTAGAACTGAGGCTACTGTGTTTTACTCAGAGCAAAATGCAAAACTGTGACATTTCATTCACTGACGTGTTTTACTTGGTAGTGCTAAAAGAGCAGTGCATGCATTACACTTATTAATAGCAGCCTGCCGAAATAAAAGCGTGATAATTTTAGGCTTGAAAAAATATAAGCAGCAGTACGAATCAGACAAAGAGCCTGGACATTGTGTTGGTTTCATACTGATAACTTTCTCACAGAATTGTTTTCAACAAGACTAACTTTATTTAAGAGTAGACATATCAAGCTTTCCATAGCTTTATCTCTTATGTCTGTTAGTCACGTTTTTGCTGAGTTACAGTTCATTTTATTTATTGGCACGTTTAATAAGATGAACTGGGGGGGTTCATAATAAAATCCTTCATTTAAAAACTGTTTACTTGTGTTCTCTTTGATTAATATTTACATTTGTTTGATGATGCCAAAAAAAGTGTAAAACCAAAAAGTGGGCCAATGCTTTTTCACACCACTGTATTAAATAAATTATTGAAATAAAATAACATTTGTTTGTTAGTTTTTTTGAAAATAGTATTGTTACAAAGTATTTATTATTATTTTATTATTATTATTTTATTTAAATTTAAATGACTAAATAATGTAATAACGCTATTATTACAATTATTAATTTAAATTTTTTTATAGTACTATTTATAGGTGCTGTATGTAGGAATGACACCGAGTGGTTCAACTAGGGCCAATAGATTCTTTCACAATATTGTGTGGCCTCATACTTCATAAAGCATCTGAAGCTATTAATAATTGGTTATGTGCAACAGGCTTCACTACACTTCAGCAATGATGGGTAGGCCCTTGGCCCTTTGTGCCACTGGTACACCCAAAGGAAAGCTACCGGCTGCTTTGAGACAGTTTCAAATTGCTGGACCTTTGAGATAGAAGAGAACCGAATGGCTATTTATAGCACAAAAGGGAAGCACACAGATGAAAGATAAATTGAAAACAGGTTCACTGAGGTCTTTGACCGAAGAAAAAGCCAAAAGCTGATTTGTTATTGTTAAAAAGAAAGAAAGGAAAGAGGAGCAGCACAAGGAACAGAGACAATCAGGGAGAATGAGAAGACGTTTGTGAGAAAAGGAAAAGAGAATGATTAGAGGAACAAGAAATGGGTTGGAATTGAACACTGATGAGAAATTGAACTGTTGAGATCTCATCTCATTTGCTTTACGTTAAGGTTTGGCAGGGTCACATGGTCACTGCGCCGCAAGTGGTGGAGAACGTGAGAGGTGCCTAACTGCAGACGTTATCTAACAGAACTCGCTCTGCACTGGATTCTGGTTACTGTACTCATTCCTGACTGTAATTCAGATCGAATTGACCTCGGTGCTCTCTGAGGTTCGCTTGTCTTTGGAGCACAGATTGGCATTAGAGACCTGGGTTAGTGTGATTTACCTTAGTGGGGAGAAGGTCCTTCACCGGGGCATTTGCTCTTTTAAAGTCTCACCACTGTAGATGGTCACTTTCAGTTGTTGCTGATAAGAGCATTTGTAACATCTGATCACATGATATGGTACCACTTTATTTGGATAGTCCACTTTAGACATTCTACTAACAGTAAGTAACGTTGCAGCTACATGTCAGCTAGCCGTCATTAGAGTGTTAGTAGTCTGTCTGCTTAATATCTTCCAACAATCTTTTGTTTTTTCTACTAACCCTAAATTATTGCAACTTTTAGTTGCAAAATGAGTTGACATGTAGATACAAAGTTACTTATAGTTAGTATATTGTCTGAAGGACTATCAAAAAACGTGCAACCCATGATACGACTACTATAGCAAACATAATAAAAAGGAACAAGTGCTAATAACACTTTAGTATTGATGGAGATAATTTTATTATAGTATAATCTGCTGATATTTAGTTCTTTGTTTAGTTATTGTTGTTAATTAAACCAGTTGTTATAGGTGTAAAATGGTCACTGAAATGTGGAGCACAATGGTAATTATAATGCGTTGTCACAAAAAATGTTCCAAAATGAGGGGGATGATATGTGGGTTTAGATGATTTTTAAATTATTTTTCATTTTATTAATTGATCTTAGACGGCTGTCGAGTGATAAGCCAAGAATCCTTGTGCCATGGGCAATGCTAATATGAATGTTGCAGCTTTCCTAATGCTTAACCTAATTTCGGAGTATATTTGTACGAGTATATGTGCGCAGGGAACTATGCAGAACAACTGTGTAGCTGCTAACACAGAGGCCCATAATGGCAAAAAATGTCTCAGGGTTACGTATGTTAGATGCGTCATAATACTTTTGCTATTAAATCACCTTGAGTGTGTGCTAGTGTCTGAATCATATGTAAAAACACAGGTTTCTGTGCAATGTGTCTCCCTGCATCGGCCAGTCAGATTGGTATGTTTTTTATGTGCTATAAATCATACAAGTAGTAAATAGCGCCCAAGTGATTGTCCTTAGAAAACGATCAGTGATCTCATGAGTGCCTCATTTGGAGTTTCTGAAGAATCTTCTTAACTCAGTCTCATGCTTTGTTAAGATTTGTCAACACACACAAGGATGCAATCAGAATCAAAATGAATGGAAACTCATTTCCCAATTTATTTTCAAGACCGAAAAGGTTTGTAAAATTACCCTATGTCAGCATTTAGCCATTTGTTTCTGTTATTTCTCCCCAAGTAATTTGAAGAGAAACATCCGTAACAAAACTGGTACTTCAGTTAATCAGAAACATATTCTCCTGGGCAAATACACTCCAATCATATTCCAATTAGACTATTTGAAAGTTTCAGTTTTTCAATTTTATGATTAGCTTTATAAATCAAAAGGGAATTCTTAGGTGGAACAGCATAATATATTAGACAAGACAGTGTTTATTTCCATTTCTGACCAAACCCTCGAGATTTAAAATTAAAATAAAATGCTTCAGTGCGCTGCAGTGATATTCCAGTCAGTGACCGTCAAACTCCTAAAAAATGAAGATGACAGAAATAGGTATTAAATAGCAAATTAAATATTTAACCTAGCTCAGTAAATATTACATTATTTCAAGATATGGCTTCCTTGAGGTCTGCTGATGTGGAAGTTCTCCACGTACAACTGACCATTGCATATCACCGTTTCAGTATATAAAAAATGTATAATTACTCACTTACTGCTTATGGGTTATATTGTTAGATGTTACAGATATCGTCAGAATTATTTCCAGCTGCTCCATTGCCTTGCAGATGGGGTCTCCACATGAGGAGTTTAGCAGATACACGCTGAAATTGAGGATATTACTTTGCGCAGCAGGAATCCGGAGTCATTCTCCTTTAATCTGAGTATGTCCTCAGGAAAAAAACAGATACCGTCAGAACAGAAAAGAATATATATATATCGGATTTAGATCATTTATGAAGCGCATGGTTCCGTCCATCCACCCATGCGTTCTCCAAACCGTCTGTCCTCTGTAGGGGATGCTGGAGCATATCCCAGGGACTTTGTGAGGCCTGTAGTTTAATGATATAAAAAGGCTGTTAACGTAATGCTCACCAGAGTCACTTTTGCATTAGGTTATGGAAATGCAGCAGCCATTATCATTTGTCTGATGAAGCAGGAATTCTTTGTTGGAGAAGGGAGCCACAGAAGAATCCAGGTTTTACAGCTGGCATTTTCTGGTGCCTAAAGAGGACCACGGCTTGTGGCCAGTCCTGAATAATGTTCACATAGTCTCGAAATATTGATGCTGAAACTGGTTCATAACTGTCTGGTCTGTTTAATTTTTAGAGCAGTAATTCCCGACCATGTTCCTTCAATACATGCAACATATATTTCAAAACCAAATGGACTGTATGAACACAAATGTTCATATTACTACGATTACTAATTATAAATGCATTTACATAAATTAATTACAGGTGTAAGTTGTATATGTAAGTATAATGTAAAAACATATATGCACAATAAGTGCATTGTAACAAATGTTTAATATAAATGTAAGTACGTAGTAGTTAAGGACACCTGATATAAAGTGGGATCCATTTGTTTATACCAAACATCCACATGATTTACTACCAGGGTTTTTATCGAAGTTTCACTGTTCTCTTCAGCATTTATTATTGTAAAAGATTATAATTTTAATACATTGATTAGCAGCATGTAACATAGTATTTCATGTGATTTTTTTTTTTTTTTTTACAAAAGTACAGCTTGTGGTTTCTTTATCTATGCTCAGTTAATTGCATTTTTTATTATTTATGTATTTATAATTTAGTTTTCACTTCTCAGAACACAACTGAAATGATCAAAATCATCGAGTCAAATCATATAAGTGATTTGTAATCATTCTGAACAAATGTTGACGGTTTCTCTGATAAAAAATCTAGGTCATGGTGGATTGCATAAATCATTAATAAAAGCAAAATAGTCCCACCAGTTGTCATAATCTGTCCAGCAATTTTTCTATGTTTTGAACTGATTAACTGCTCTCAAGAGGATCTTGTTTGTAATTTGTTAACGGACCAGCAGTAAATGTGAATCAGTATATTTTTGCACACTGTGGAAATTGATATATGGCGTATGGAAAAAGTGCAGATGTGCATTTTCCGTAGCTGTCATCAAAACTGTTGCCATAGTTTACATCAGGGAATACTGACAGAGTGCAATGTTGACGACATAAACATCTTGTTTGTGAACGATGACGCAAGGATTTGTCATTCTGATGGCACTGATGAGTTCACTGATCAACGACTTACTTTCGAGAGATGACCTAAAGATTTTGAGCAAGTTACAGGCTTTTTACAGGTAATCCATTGATGATTTTCAAATGTTAAAGTTGATTCTAGAGATGTACCAAAAAAAACCTGCTTGCTTCGGTAATTCCGTTTATACCCCTGCATTGTGTTATGTTTTTAATCTCAGCTATCACCTAAACTGCATAAGTGATTCGCTTGTATCATCTTGTTCTTTTTTCTGCATGTACTTTCTTTGCTGTTTCATGCGGCAGAGTGCATGCTTTTCTTTGAAAAGCTTCAAGGCATGTTTACAATTCAGAGAATCATCTCTTTCTCTCCCTCTCTGTACTTTGTACTTGTTCAGCAGTTGTAGCGTTGATCACGTACTAATTCTCTTCTAAGTATTTTCTCTGTGAACTCCGGGAGCTTATCTCGCCAATACTCGATGCAAATGAGACCTAAGCTAAAAGTAACGGTTGTATCAGCGCGGGTCGTGATAGGCTTGTAGTTTGGGATTCTTTACTAATGCTGGCGTAAGCCTAGACTGTGATTTAGAGACTCGGGTGCTGGTGTAGTAGCAGGGATCGATGGCCTGTGATTGGGAAGCAGCGTGCAGCGGTCCCTACTGTGAGATCCCCAGCACAGATATTGGCATCAGAAAACAGGGCCAACGGTCTGGCATCTCCCAGTGCAGAACTCCAAGCTGAGCGTTTTCTTCTTGTGTTGGTGCTCCTTTGCTCTTCTCGCACCACAATGCCTTGCGGTTTCTGCATTAATTGCTTTGTTTTTCTTTACCGGCTTGTCAGTCCTGATAAAAGCTTGTGACACTTTGTGCGACGAAGATGAATAGTTACTCCATGGGGTGGTCAATGCACAAGCACATTTAGTAAACAGGGCTGGCAATAGCGGTACACGAGGGGATTGAGTCCAGTAAGTGAATTTCGAAAGGGAAGGGGAGGCATTCAGATTCAAACCGATTCTGATTCCTTGGGTTAATCGATTTAGCGAGGTGCATGTAAGAGAGATTCATTAATATTGTTTTACATGCTACATTAACTTTGTAATTAAACTGAAAGGGTCAGATCGCCCCAATATGAATATTCTATCATTAATTACTCACCCTCGTATCGTTCCAAAGCTGGAAGACCTTCGTTCATCTTCTGAACCCTCTGATGAAATCGGAGACCCATTTGACCCTCCATAGAGAGCTACACAACTGAAATGATCCAGGTCCAAAAATGTAATAAATACATCGATAAGCAGTCCATGCGACATCAGTGGCTCAATTCCAGTTTTACGGCGATACAAGAATTGTTTTTTATTATTTTTTTGCACAAAGAAACCAAAAATAATTTAGTCAACCATTCTTTTGCCACGAGCTAGGTCTTTTGTCATTTTGGAAAGTATCACAACTCGATCATTTCTGTTGTGTTGCTCTCTATGGAGGGCCAGATAGCTCTCAGGTTTCATCCAAAATAAATTATGTTGTGTTCTGAAAACAAACAAAGGTCTTACAAGGTTGGTACAATGTGAGGGTGAGAAATTAATGACAGAATTTTCATTTTGGAGTCTTAGGGACTTAGAGCACAAAAGCAATCATAAGTCACGAGGGTATATTTGTAGCAAAAGCCAACAACACATTATATGGAACAAAATTATGCTTTTTTTTCAAAAGTAAAAACTCACATAAATTTGCTATTGCAAATATATCAAAACTTGGTTAGAAATAAGCATTGCCAAGAACCTAATCTGGACAACTTTAAAGGTGATTTTCTCAATATTTATAGTTTTTTGCACTTGTATCTCAACCTAATATTAATAGTCCTATCCTAACAAACCATTTATCAATGGAAAGCTTATTTCATCAGCTCAATTTTTAGTATATTATTGTTATTATTATTTTTAATGAGCCATATGGTTTTGTGATCTTGGGTCATATACAGAACTTTTGGCTTAGTGAACACCCAGAATGCATTCACCACTTTCAAAGAAATCTTCAAAAAAAGATCGGTGAAGCGCCACTTTAATGTAGTTTATTCTTATAACTGTCAAACCAGCAGATTTTGGTAGCCCACTTCATCAAAATCACTCATTTCCTGTAAAGCTGCCTCTGCATATTAAATCATAGATGATCACAGAGGATTACTCCTGTTATCCGTTGTATCTAACCAGCTTATTTCCTGAACAGTTGGTCAGAGGCCTAACTAAAAGCGAATATGTTTGCACATAGTTACTACATAATGAGTAAGGATCATAACATCTGATTGCGTTATATCAAATTCAAATGTGCCGCAAAATCCTCAGTGTGTGACCTAATGACACATTTAGATATTCATATATTCTACTATTTATAAATGAAGTGAAAAACCAGGTATGAATCAGCTAATCGTGTGATGCTTATTTTATGATATTTTTCCCATTATCATCCAACCTTAAGTGTCCGAGAAAGAGTGATCTTTTTCTAAATTTCTCCATTTGTGTGCAACTGAAGAAAGACACGGAGATTCGAATTGGCATGAGTGTTAGTTAAAAACGTTTATGTGAGCGAGTTATTTATTAGGAAGACTTTTGAAGTACAAAATAACAGCAGCATCATATGCATGTAATGAAGCATTGCAGATCATTGTGGTTAGACTACAGTAGATAGCTTCTGTGCTTCTTACTGTGTTAGGCTGCTAAAAGCGGTTCTGTTTGTTTGCTGGCATACAGTGTTTCCTGCTGTGCCATTCCTCCTATGATCGTGACTCAAGAATGAAGCCTGGGTAGATTTTCCTACAGAGACCTGGAAGCTACAACTAGACCACCTCTGTGTGTGTGTGTCTAAGTTTATAAAACATTTTTGTTTTAAAAAAAATAGCAGAACGTTTTGGGTCCCACTTTATATTACATGGCCTTAACTACTATGTAATTACATTTAAATTAATAATTTAGTACAATGCACTTATTTGTACATGTTTTTACATTGTACTTTTTTACAATACCTATATGTAATAAAATTTTTGTACTTACATTTATAAATTTTGACCAATCCATTACACCTTAACTCACCCTTAAACCTACCCATACCACCAAACCTGTCCTTAACCTTACCCGTATCCACCTCAATGGCAGCAAAAGTGTTTTGCAATACAATATGAACAAAATAAATACATTGTACTTATTTTTGGTGCAAGTACAAAGTAGTTTAATATACCTAATATAAAGTGTGACCAAATTTTGTGTATGGGGTAGGTTTATGGTAAAGGGACCGAAAATACAGTCTGTGCATTATAAAAACCATTAAGCCATATGGGAAGTTCACATAAAACATAAAACCCAACATGAATGCGTTCTTGTTTGTGTGAGTACATGGTATTCCCTACATTCTGGCATCAAAATGTCCCCATAAGCACAAGGATTGTAATACAAGGACATTTTATGATCCCCTTGAGGAAAACCTGTAAATCATACAAAACTGTAGAACTGTATGCTTCCAGGGATTATTTTACAGCTCCTTTAGCTGTGACTTTTATTCACAATACAGCCTTGAGTATGTTATTGCTTTTATAAAACAGTTACCATACAATACAAATATCACAATCAAAAAATGTATGTATTGGGCTTTTTTAAATGCATTCATTAAATGCTATCCTTCTGCTAGTTCCTGGCAAGAGAATGTTTCAGTGTTAACACCATATGATATTTTATGATATATATGATACTCTAAGCATGAGTAGATGTCTGATCTCCAATATAAGAAGTCATTTTTTGATGAGGGATCAGAGTAAAGGAGTAAAACTATACAGATATCGTATACAATACATCAAAACTAACACCAGGTTACTAACCAGCACCTGGTTAAAGTGTGGTGTGGATGCTTTACGAACACAATGCATAATATCGTAATTGAAAGAGACAACTGTTTAGTGAATTTGCCCTTCACGCTACAAAATGTTCTCTATAGCCCCCGGCCACCTTCTGTCACGGTGCAATGTAAACCTTTGACTGTTTTGCATGAAACAAGCCTTCACAATGGCTTTAAGAACCTCTTTGTTCTAATTTATGTATTAATATATACCGTTGATGCAGATTGCTTGAAGCTATTTTCCTTTGTTTTTTTTTTACAAAATCCCTGATCTTTTGTTTCGGGGTTAAGGAAGTCCCTGAGATGTTTCCCACAAGAGCTTTGGACAATTAATCAGAGCACTTGTCAAAAGCAAACTGCAAAAGCCTATTTATCAGCCTTAACAGTCATAACAGTTTCCAGATAGTTTCCAGATATATATATATATATATATATATATATATATATATATATATATATATAGACAAGCACATCATAATTGTTGCTGAAATGCACTAAAATGATAAAAATCTGCTGCATCTACCAAATTTAATATGGGAATTGCAATGTGTTGAATACATTTAGCAATTTTTTTTGGACGTGTTTGTACCAGTGCACCTGATTCTATAATTATTTAAGCAAAATAAATGCTAAAACTATGCAAATTGAATTATATAATACACTTTTGTGGATGCTATAGTCTGGCTTAATATAGTGCTACATCTGTTTATACATTACTGTGGATGGATTTGATTGGCAAAATGACCTTAGACGTGTCATCATCAACACACTGAATAATAAGTTGGATTTACCTAAGTATCTTTCTAGTCCCACTTTGTGTTAAGTGGCCCTAATACCTGTGTACTTACATAGTAACTACATGTAACTACACTACTTATCATGTTACTAAGTTATGGGACAGCCTGTAATTACAGTTTATAATTATGTAGTAAATAGGCAGCTACTGTTACACATATGTAACAGACAGAGTCTGTTACACAGTTACTTACACTTCAATACAATCTTGATACACTTTAAAGTAGCTTATGACTGTGTAATATTTTGTCAATGTAATTAGAAAGGTATTACATGTATTTAGGCTGTGTACTAATGGGTTAAATCAAACTAAGGTGCCGCTACATAAGTTGTACAGTATAGATACACATTAAGTACACTTAAGTACAATCTTGATGCATTTTATTTTAAGTAGCTTATACTAATGTAATATTCTGTAATTATAATGTAACAGTAGCAGCCTATTACATCTACATAATTACAAACTGTAAGTAAAAACTGTTCCATAACTGAATTACATGGTAAGTACATTTTGTTTTATGCAGTACAAGAGCTACTACTAAGTACTTACTAGGTAATTACTCCGTATTATCACCACTTTAAAATAGTGTTAACAGACAGGGCTACACTTTATATTAAGTAGACAATACCTATGGATTAACTATTTAATTACACAGCAACATCAGTCGGAAAGTCAGACTTTATATTAAATCAACAGTTCCTGAAGAGTTACACCGCTGTTACATTGTTACAGTGCTGGATCAAATTGTTCCAGTTACTCTTATGCATGCTGTTGTTACAAATTGTATTATATTTATGTCCTTTTACACATTTGTACTTACACATACCATTCTGAATTACAGAAATATAATTGTAGATACTATGTTACACTGTGGCTACATACCACATCTAGTTACTATGTAAGTACACAGGCATTAGGGCCATTGTTCTTTTTTTCGAGAAAACTGATTATTTATTTAAGTAGATAAAAGAAAAATGCAGAGAAAACAGGGTTGTCTGTTATTACGGTGAATGATTTTCTCCTTTTGACTCTTTTGCAGAGGCGAGAGTCGGCTTCCTTCTCCAAGAAGACCAACAACACTTTCAACATTGTGGGAACCACCTACAGCATGAGCGTCGCCAAAGATCCCGGACTGACAACCGTCTCCAAGAGCGCTACATCCACCTCCACCCCATCCCAGCCGGTCCGAGAGATCCGGCTGCCCAAGATGGATGGTGAATACGTGCCGGAGGGCGGAAGAAAGTCATACAATCGCGTCAGCAAAGTGGACAAGATCTCGCGCATCATCTTTCCAGTGCTCTTCTTCATCTTCAACCTGGCTTACTGGGCCACGTACGTCAACAGAAAGCCGACCATCGACCGGTCCAGCCCGCAGAAATGAACATGGATACCGAAAACAAAAAAATAAACTGCCAGTCCAGTCTTAATCAGCAACATGATGCTACTGCTACTGTGTTCATTTTCATTTTTTTAAGCAACCATGTAGATACACAACTCTAGTTAGTAGTTTGTTTGTGCCATTTCATGTGTTGCATGAGTAAAGTATGACAGCATTGCTGGTCTCGTACGGATGGCCATTATTTACTCACTGAACCCCTCCCCGCTCCACGCACTGCGTAACATCAGAAGAAAAACATCAGTCACCGTTGGCTTTCGGGCGCCATTGGCGAGAACCTGTAGCCTTTCAGCAGCCAGTAGCGATGTCCATAGGCGCATCATTACTAACTGTCTGTTCTCTTGGCAAACCCAGTGTATTAAATCAGTAGTGTCATCTAGATATGTGTTTACATCCCCAGTGCATTTTTTCTTCCAGTGACTCTTATTGTTTAAGCAGCCTGAGCAGGCTCCAAGATAAAGAAACTGTGTGCCTTTTTAATCACTCGCCGTAGAGATGAATAGTTTGGCACATGCTGACATTGTCTTCAAGCTTACGCCTGCCTAAAGAAAACGTCAGTGTTGATTGAACTCTCACAGGACGGTATTAAACTCAGAGCAGTCCTGCATGCGAGTTGATTTAGTGCTGACGGCCGACTGTAAGGCACTGGGCCACACAACCATTCTTTGTTTGCGGCCAGCATGATCCTCATCTGAGGATCTGAAATGCTATGAAGCTGTGAAGAATATACAAACGGGATTTTAGATTTGGGCCAGTGCCACACAGGAGGAACGTGCATTTCCATTACCTCACGCTGAAGTGTTGGTGGTTTTGGTAGATCATTACTCTGGTGGTTTTTGTTGTTTGTGAATGCACTATTTTTATTAATATCGATATTTTGGCAATTGCAAGCCAATTTCATAGCGTCCACTATATTTCATGCAAAAGGTAGTAGTAGTTTTTACGCCATGTTAATTTAAGCATATATTTAAGATAATATGAGAACATGCACTTAACATGGATGTGCGCATATTTATGTGCTGTTATCACTGTCGTTCCCTTATGATTTTATTGCTTCCTCATAGTGCGTTCAATTTTATTTGTCTCGTTTTGGAAAAACAATCTTTTTGCATTCACTTAGAAAGTGCCAGGTTTACATGTGAATTTAAATATAGAGACATTTTTGTAGATAAACTAAAAAGTTGCGTAAAGTATGTACTTATGTGACAGCAAGCTATATTAAGCAAAAAAACATTACCTTTGCCATTTCATTCAATTCACTTCATGAACAGAAGACAATAGCATTTTTTTAACAATCACTAGGACCTAATTCTCAATACTTGGGTAACTTTTTCTATACTCCAAAATGCAGTGCCAAGTACCGAAACGTGCGTCTCAATCCATAACTCTTGCAAAGGTTGTCATGCAACCAACATGCTTTGTTATTCGATACAAACGAAAAAAAAATAGGTAGCACTCACACACAATTTCTTTACAGAACTAAAATAATAGCTCTCTACTATGTAGGATTTACTGCACTATGTGTTACAATGTCCATGTTTACAGTTTTCATTGTTCTGTTTTGTGCCAAAGCAATGAAAAAAAACCCCACAAACTGCTTTTGTGTTCAGAAAAGTGACCTAGGTGGAAAATTTGGTCCTAGCGATTGTACATATCTATATTTTTAAAAACGTAACTGTTGATTAGTATCTTCAGACACAAGACATTCAGTTTAACTTAATCGGTGGATATATTAGTGAATAAATAGAATTCATGTTTATTTGAATATTCTAAATAAGAATAAGATTGTTTTTCTCGTACATTAGGATCTCATACATTAAGAATAAATGAATGCATGACAATCTATTCATTAGTTACATCGCCACATATGCTGTTGTGTTATCTTTCTGAAGGAGGATTTATGTTTTTGTATCTCATGGCCCTTCAAATAGCCATATACAGTATCTGGAGTGCATATCCGTAGGCTCCTAACATCTCATCTGAGCTATAGTAGGGCTAGATCAACTGACGTTGGTATTGATTGTTGACACAAATAGAACAAATCATAAATAAAACCACATGTAAGAAGTATATTTATATAGGAATTTAAATCTATTTATGCTATTTACATATCCAATAGCATACACAATATATGTTTTTTACAGTACACCGTATAACCCACAGTATAAAAACAACATTGGGTATAGCTAACCTAATGGCACACGCACATCTCTAAGACGTCTTAACAAGTTCTTCATTTGGAAACCATCTAACATCTGCTAAACATCTTTTACAAATATTCAAATCAGTTGTATATAAGATGCATACAGTTGCTTTGAGGGACAAGTGTAAATGTCTAGAGATGTATCGCAGATGAACAAACTAAAAAAAAATAGATCTTCCAGGTGAAAATGTGCACATTAAATAAACGTCTCCATGATGTATTCCATGTGTGCTACCAGGGTAGTGGCATGATAGTTTATTCAAATGTAAGAACAAGTAAAGTTGTCATTTTTTTTAGATGTTGTCAGCCCACTTGGAATATGATACTTGGGAAACGTAGTCGTGTTAATTACATAATCATTACTACTGTAAACTTTGTCAGCATACAGTCTAAAATGTGCAAGATCTGGCTTTTGACATGCAAATGAAGAATAAAACCAGTGATATTTTAATGCTGGGTGCCAGTAAAATGTACTGTAGTACATCATGCTAATTGGCTAACTTTCCAAACGTTGCTGATTTACTGCGTAAACTATTGCTTTAAAGCTTGATTAGGTCCCCCGGTGTGTTTTTCAGGTCTAAAATTTCTGGATTGCATTGAACGGTTAGCATCTTGGCTACTAACACTAGCCTTATGCTAGCTTTGCTAGACGTACCACCTTGTGTGCAGTTTTCTAAATGTTTAATGTACAGTCTGCCAGGCTCTCTGTATATACTGTATTAAAAGGGAAAAAAAATGAATCCAGCAATTTTCTGCATGTCCCAAAGCATCTGACTCAACCTTGCGGTTTAGCGGAGCTGGTAGATGTAATCTTTTTTGAGTTCCTGGTTTCTTTACACAATTGTCTGGGTTTGATATGCGACTTGTTCTTTACAAAATGCCTTATTCTTGTTATGGTATGAGAAACTGCAGTAGGAAAGCTCAAGGACATCTTAGGTACACAATTCAGGCTTCTGTTATTGTAATAGTATAAGATGAACATTATGTAAGACGTTTTTTAGGGATTTCTTTGGACGACATCAACCTTGTTCCTCTTGGTGGTTCGTCGCGTCATGCTTGTTGTACTCGTTCTGCACATGCTAGATATTTTATGTCGTATTACACTGTGATTCAATACCAAAAGGTTGACAGAACAAGGACATAGGCGGCATACAGTAGGCCGTGTCATAGGGAATGACTGAAATCCCACTAAATCTTGTTAGAGCGACACTTTCTGACTTGTAATTTTAGTCACCTTCAATGCAGAAAACTGCTTTCTCTGACACACCGATTCGATGTCCTCTGTATCAGTGCATTTTTGAGATAAACAGTCTTCTGCTGTCTCAAGATGTGCATCATGGATAAATGTTTGCAATAAAACCATACAGTAACTCTCAGTGCAGAAAGGAAAGTCAAAATTTGTCTAAAGTAAAGAGCTGTGCTGGAGAACAAGTGAATTGATGAAGCTGCCTGCCTCAAAACAAAATGCTATGTTTACGACTATGTGACTGCCTCGGCCATGCAACTTGATTCTAGCCAAATTATAAGTTGTGCCAAATGACCTTTAAAGAAAGGTGTAGGGGGTAATGATTTGCCCGTGGGTAATGAATAATGGTGGATGTATTTATATACATATATTAACATACATATGTACATATGTGTGTCGTTTACTTCGATATTGAGTTTGTTGCACAAAAATATCAAGGGAGCAATCGTGATGGGTTCATTTAAGAAACAACGTCATGCATTTTTTCTTTCTTTCTTTTCTTTTGGCTGTAAAGAAAGCTTGTTGTTCGGCCACATCTTAATGAAACGGTTCAAAACTATACACAGATATGTGAACATAAACACTTTGTAGTCGTGCAAGTGTGATGCATGTCATTGCAGTGCAATCCATAATACAATGCTAGTATCTGTCGTATTCTCAACATTGCCACAAGAGGCACTAGATTGTGGGCGTTAATGTAAACTTTTTGCAAAGTTTTTTTAAATAGCTAACTGAATAATATCCTGTTCAGTTTAAGGCATTAAACCAAGGAGTGTTAGGTTTGTTTTCATCAAATGTAACACAAGAATACATTTACAACAGGACACCTGTAACACACTAGTTGAGCATTTGCATCTGCGTTTACAGACTTATGTAAAATATGATTCTAAGATTTTTTTGTGCACTTTGCTGCCGTTATGACCCTCCTGCTCATGTATTCGGTCAGCCTAGCCAAAACATTCTGCAGGTTATTCTGTTGGTTGGTTCTGGGTTTGAGACCAAACAATATGGATTGCATATATACTGCAAAGAAAGAATTACGTTTTACTTTATCAAGGTCCTAATGAATTTGACTCTGTAACATGCATGTTGCAATAGATTTCAAGTGGTACTGTTGTCAAACACAAATGAAGCCCAGTGAAAACTGGGTAATTGCATATAATTGTAAGGTTATGTACATGGCTTAAGATTTATGTAAGGTATCTAAAATGTATGGACTTTAATATGCAGTGTCTTAATGTATGGCCAACTAGTATCGAATAATTGAAGCTAATTTTGTTAAATCTAAAAGGTTTGTTTGGTTATTTGACCCACGGCCCTCCCTGCCACTGTGTAGCTCTAAGACTGTCGGAAATGTTATTTCTGTTCAATCTTGACTTTGAGGTGTTTTGCTCTTATTTTTGTTGTGAAGGTTTGTTTGTGGAGCTAATAACAGTATTCTAGTGTTGTTTTCTATCTTTATGTGTCCTGGTTTGCTGTTCTTTACGTTGAATAAATATTCAGTCCTTTCATTTCCTTGTCATTGCTGCTGTCCTGTCACATTAGCTATGAGATGTATGTGTGTGTGTGTGTGTGTGTGTGTGTTCCTATGACCTTGGCCCTCTCCTTTGCATGGTTTCCATCTGGACACTCCACAAATATCACACAAACATTAACATTTTCTTTGTGACACTCACAGTGTGAGCAAATAGAATACTGAATGGACCTCACAACCCTAATTCAAGCTGCACATATTTACAGTCTCGTACAGCTGCTCTGTCTTTAAAAGTGAAGTATAATTATTCCCACACACACACACAAATAAAACTGTATCTGTCTATCTACACATAAAAAAGACAAACTAAAGGTTTAGTGTTTAACGTTAGTGCTTTAACATATGTTTTTACAGATAACATCTTACATAAAAAAGAAACAGATGCTGAAGTTAAACATTGAGGTCCTTAAAGAACGTACAATGATTATTTTGATTACATCAGACAATTTGTCAGATGTTTTTATCTTGCCATACATCAAGTACAGCAGCACAAGTTTAAAAAAAGTCAGCAACACATTTTTAATAATCTGTCAAAAGTCTTATGGAGAACTATAGAAATGTGAACGTATTTAAAAGAACATTTTATCCATTAGTTCACAGATTATCGTAGGCTTCGCTGAGAGTGAAAATGTTTGTACATTGTCATTGTGCCATGAACAATGGTTATGGCGTTTTAAACTCCTGCAACCCATCAAATTCTCATTTTCAAGCAGCAGAACTCTCAGTGCATGATCTTATGACACATTCAGAGATCCTTATTTTACCACATTTATGGGGAAAATGAAACAGGAGCAGATCTATTTTCCCTTTTGTCATGGTAAAGTAGGCAAGGATACAAATGTCATCAGAGACAATAACCATCAAACTCAAGATGCAAGCAAAGGGAAATGCATATATGGGAAAAGCAACAACCGAACAAGAAACTGATGTAGAACATAATCAGTATCCATGGAAACTAAATAGGATATCATCAAAAACCAAGGCAAACAGTAAGTAAACAGAGGAAACAAAAGACAAGAAAGAGACTTCAGGTCCATGGCAGAGCTCGGGGATGGAAACCTAAGGCAGAACCAATAATCTGGACAAAACCAGTGGAAATGAGCCAGGAAACACCTCAGGTTTATGTATGTACGTATCCCCATTGAAATGTTTTGAAAATGCCACTAAGAGAGCGGTTTCTGAACCGCATGTGGAATCAGCCCAATAGAGAAGCGAGACATCATGAGCAAGGTGACATGAACAACCAGGAAGCATAAAGGAAAATCCAGCGAATGCATGTTAGCTTCTGATAAAGCGAATGCTTACAGGGAGAATAACAAGGAGATGTTCTCATTTTAACCTCGAAACAATCCATTCAGGAACTCAAGCTCAGCCAAAACTCTTTGTGAACAAGAATATTCACTATGCTATATGAACAAGACCCTCTCCGGTGTGTGTTTGGCAAGTACACCAAGTTGAGAGAACTTGGGACCCTGGGGTAGATGTCAGGTCAGGGTAAAAGAAAACAAATTTGTGAGGAGAGGACCAGACTGCCACAGCACAAATGCCCTGGAGTGCTAAAGGACTTGTAGGCCAAAGAGATCCTTATAGTCTGCTTTGTTGCCGGAACAACCTCTCTAGAACCCCTGCCAGGTGACGTGACTGACATGAAGGCTGCAATCTGCGATCCTGTGGTTTGCATGACCATCCTGCCTCTCGGCTGGCCAGTCGATGTTTAACTTGGCTACAGCGCATGTCACAACATCCACAAACTCATCATGGTGGCAAATCCACAGCCTCCTCAGTATAGACACTCATTACATCAACCTACTTCAATGACAATAGATGCACCTGGCTCTCTTTCTAGGGGGAAGAAACCACATTTCATACTTTTGTGTGGAAGAAGCTCGCGATCATGACAGTCAGCCCCCTTGAGACTTGACCGTTCATGCTCCAATCTCAAACAAACAAAATACAAATTGTTTGTATCCCATCCCTAAAGATAGCGTGGGCGTGGAGGAACGCGCAATTTGATACATTGTTTGCTCGCCACATAGTTGGATTCACACTTAGACATGTTCTCACTTCTCAAGCAGAGTTTTTGCTGACTAACTGAGGGCTTTTGCAGACAAACACACATAGATGCGCTCACTGAAGAGCAGAAGCTAATGTGTGCTTGCCGGAGTGCAGCTTGATGCTTCATGGTTGCTCAGTTCGCCCCGTTCATGATGTTTTGCTTCTCTATTGGACGGATTCCACACATGCTTTTGAATGCAATCTCACAGGGTGTTTCCAAAGCTTTTTTTGATGCAGCTCAAGTTCCTGAAGAGGAACTAAGTGGAACCAGAGGAGACTAAGCAGCTTGGAGGCCAGGCAGAATCAGTAAAGACAAAGTTGCCCCAAAGCCAGGCAGAACAGGCAGAGACAATGGAACTAAGAGGCTGGGGAGGACCAGTAGGAGAGGGAGGGCTGAATCTGAGAGTTCATTAAGGTGAATGTGACTTGTAAAGCAGGAAGGATTTGGGTTTGGTGGTATGGGTAGGTTAAGGTGTAATGAACGGGTCAACGGTGTAATTATAAATATAAGTACAAAATGTATTACAAAGGGGAAGTGTGAAAGGGAATACACAATGCAACAAAAAAGCGGCAGGAATCTTGGAGAAACCTTGACAGCTTTGTCCCATCTCACACAGGTAAGGTAAGATAAAGTAAGAAAGTTAACAAAGACAGACATTTATACACAAACCATAAAAATATAACTGTTTGCACCTTACAATGCATTGTGATTGCAAACTGTTATTTATAAAGCAGTCTTGCAGTTTTGCTTTATATACAATTTTATGTTTTAACGTGACAAAAAGTGATTTAAGTATGCTCCAGTGTTGTTTTATAGCATTATAAATGTCTATTTACAAAATGTTAGACAGTTAATAAATGGCATTAAGTGCCTCAGTGATGCTCAGTCTGTGATTGTGTTTGGGGAAGTCGCTGGTATCGAGATCAAAAAAGCATTGAGAGACTATAAATGTGTGCATAAATAATCTCCTGAGGGGAAAAAGTAAGGAATAAGTAAATTGTTTGCAAAAAACAATTTATAATAAGAAGCAAGTAGAGTTAAATACAAGCACGTTTGCAGTTAATATGCTTGAATACACCACATCTCATGTGGGTTAACATGAATCATGACAAAAGATATGACAAAATATGATTTATTTTGATGTTGGTGACTATCTACACTCAGCTGCAGAGGTTGAACCCACTTTTGGCTTTTTCAATATTATTATTAATATTACTAGAGCTAGAGGCTCTGCCATTTTTCCTCCTAAATCCTTATCCTTCTCAGTATTCACATATCAGTAACCCCCACTACTAGAGTCTTTGAGGTCCCCAAAGTTAAACTCTTTGCTCTACATTTTCTCTTCCACTCAATGAAAGTACCTGGACTAATGCCATTCACCCTGCCCCATTCAAACCCTCGTCCCTGCCACTGGCAGTGCACTAGCTCACTATTGGCCTCGCCTTCATGAAATATGTATTATTTTGATGTTCTATTCTTTTTGAGTACCACAAGCTGGCAGCTTGTGGAAAATGTAGGGGGCAGCGTGTATATGGAGATTGTATCCATGATTTACAGTACTTCAGACTCGCCAGCTTCTCAACCCCCACAACGCCAAGTTCAAAGAGACACAGACTAACATGAAAGCCATGACCAGTCAAGCTCTTCCAAGCGATAGGGATTGTGGTTAATCAATATTACACACACAAACAGAAGTTGAACATCTTTGTCTGATTTAACTGTCGATACTGGTGAATTCAGGGAGACGTCAAGTGAGATACGCTAATGTGTATTTTTTTAATGTGACTGATGTTAGAATTAGGGCTGTTAATGTGGTAATTTAGTACAATTAATAAAAAAAAAATAAAAATCATACAAACGTAACACATTTAATCATGTACTGGATGTGTATATATGCTACTTTAATTGAGAGATATATATATATATATATATATATATATATATATATATATATATATATATATATATATATATATATATATATATATATATATAAATAAATAGCTCATACCTTTTAATGAAATGTTATGAATTAAATTTATGATAATACATCGTGATATTTTTGCATATTTTATCGAAAATAGAAATTGGAAAAATATATGCAAATACTTTTACTTTTTATTTAAAAACTTTATTGAAAAGTGTATCCACCACATTTGAGTTATTTGTTCGACACATTTTTTTTTAGAAATATTTTTTTACTCAAGTACATTTTTTAGCGTGTAACAAAATAAATACATAAATAATATACACATTATATATATATATATATATATATATATATATATATATATATATATATATATATATGCATATATATATATATATATATATATATGTATATATATATATATATATATATATATATATATATATATATATATATATATATATATACATATATATATGCATATATATATATGCATTGTACACTACATTGTTTTTTCCAAACACGCCAGGCTCTCCTCTGTCACCACTGAACGAGCACAGTCACCCGAATACTAATCACCCTCATTTATTCACAATTAATCAGCGCACCTGTCCCTGATCTTCACCGTAATCAAGTCCTGCACAAAAGCACACACCCCAGACCCAGCCATCCTCAGTTACTCACTATTATTTTATTTACTGCAGCGTGAGTGGCTGGCTTTATCTTAAGACCGAGGCAAAGAATGAAAGCTTGTCTTACACATCCAGATAAAACAGCAGGAACAGTGCTATATCTATACGCGCTCTAATACCTATCTCACCGATGGAGCTCACAGAGAGGAGGAAATATGGAAGAAGACGGATGCACTGACAGTCCTAATATTCACACAAGTGTTCTTGAAACTTCATCAAGTAGTGATGCTAGTCACCACACGAGCATTTTGATAGAGATCCGGTAATCATTCACACACACAAACACACATACTTGCACTCCCCTTGCCCTGAAGGAGGGTGTCAGATGAATTGGATTAATAGGCGAGAAAGAAAAAGACCGATTAAGGTTATAGAGTTTGATCGAATCTGATGTAATAAAATCTACTCCAAACTCAATGACTGCAGCCGGCTGGGTGGGGAATGTGAACACGGCGCCACGAAACACACACACAAACCTGCTTTCAAATGAAATATAAAGCTCTTAACTGCATCCAGCAGTCTCTGGGAAATAGATGTTTTTTGATTTAGATTTGTTTTTCCTATTGCTCTAAAATCAATTTCGGTACAGGCCGTAGAAAAATCTCAGTGATTTCTTTATTTCTTGGCTCAGGCCCACAGTGTAGGCATAAATATCTGCTGAAACCTCTCGAACACTGCCGTGATCATTTATTGTTCTACCGTGCTATTCGTCTTTAGCCACATAAGGGCTCGACTTAGGAAAGATATAGGTAATGGAATACTATGGATAGGATTGCAACAAGAAACCATTTCCTTGATGTAGAAAAGGGGCGTGGCTATTTCTTCCGGTCTCACTTCCGGGTCTCATCCGGGTCCAGCTATTTGTATCTGTATAAAACTTTGATTTGCTGCTTGACATTGAAAATAAATTGCTCCTTCTTATCATGTTGTTTTAAAGTATTATTTTATGTATGAACACACTGGTTTGTAGTGCAAACAGTTTTACCGTTTATTAGCGTCTAATGAACCGGAAGCCTCATCCATGGACTTAATTAAAAAGGAGGATAGGATTGCAGAGGGATTACAAAACTAGATACTGGAAATGGAACAGAATAGAAAATACACTTCAAAATAAGAGCCCTAAAACACAAAACAGTAAAACATTTTATGTTGTAGCCTGCTTTTAACGTGGCATTAAGTGAAAGAGCTATATTTCTAAATATATATTTTTATGCATGTTTTTGTATTCTTTATTAATGAGTTTAGTGTTAGATTAGGGAGACATGAAATATTTATATATGTATATATGTGTGTGTGTGTGTGTGTGTGTGTGTGTATATATATATATATATATATATATATATATATATATATATATATATATATATATATATATATATATATATATATTATTATATTTTTATTTATCTTTTTGCTATTTTTTTTATTTTAATATGCTATTTTATGTCCTGTTTTTGACCCTCCCTTTTGATAAATGTGTCTCATTCAAAATTCGCAAATGAATGCTATATAACGCTAATATTGAGTAACAGATGATTAACAGGTGAATGCTAATAACAATAATGTCAATAACAGTAACACATTTGTTGTACTGAAATGTATCACTAGTACACATCAAATTATCTGTATCAGACAAAACAATAGTGACACATGGTAAAAACATTGTTACGCACATTTGTGTGCTGCAAAACTACTGTCGGATCCAATATAGTCTGCAGTGCATCATCTTTTATTTTCAGCCTGTTTGAAAAGTCTGCATTAAACGGTATCTTGTTTAGAAGTGAATCTGCAGTGAAATTGAACAAAACAAACAGAACAGCATTTATCCAAACATTTTATTTTAACTTTTTTTGTATTGTTTCCTAATGTCACATAATGCCTACCAGTGAGGTTCACACTTTGGTCCTTTCAGGGTTAAATCAGTATGGCCTCTGGTTGGATATCAATACGTTATATTGTTCATCAGCTGGAAAACCATTCTAAAAGTTAATCTAACACTCTGTGTTGTTCTCATAGAATAAGAATGATTATCATTATAGTGAACTTCAGGGCCAGCCTAAGCCTTTATGGGCCCCTAATCAGAATTTATTTGGGGGGCCCCTCATTGCCGCCCATGTGACTGGTTATTGTCAAAGCTTATTTATTCACACAAATATAACACACCTATGACCAGGTTGCCTTGTTGCTTAGATCATACTACTGTGTGCTTGGTATGTTTTTACTCTTATGTGATTTTTGAAGGGCAGTCAGGTGTTAATTTGCACTTAACATTCAAAGTCTTAACGTATTAAATGGCGTACATAATGTAGTGTACTGAAAAGTAGCCAAATTAACCAGCAGACAGTGCATTTACGGAACATAAATATTAATCAAAGTTGTAATATTATTACAAGTTATGTTTTTTAACAACTCTTAATCTATATCTAGCTAATTGAGGCGTAATGATATTGGAATATAATAGCAAAGACCCAAAAGTTAGACTAAGGTAAATAATGTTAAGCTGTTATCAGTTTATGAAACAGAAGCTTATTATTTTTATGACAAAATGATATACCCAGTAAAACTTTAATCAGGTAAAATGTTAGATTATATTAAAATGTATTTGCTGATGTTTTGATGTTCAAACATGAACTTCGCTAAAACAAAAAGATACCCCACCTAGGCTCTGCTAAGTTTAATGAAAATAACGAATAGTTAGCTAACGTTGAATTTGTTCCCCCTCCACCCCTAAACGCGATCGATTTTAACCCTTTAACTCACTACGCTTTGACTGACACTGAGCCACAGAAATAATAAAATTATATGTACAGATTATTTAATTACTCAATATTGGGCTTTTATATAATTACCCGTCGACCCATCAACATATTATATCACAAGATAAATAAATAGGATACAATGTCATTTCATGTAGGCTACTCTTGGGGGCCCGCTGCTGGCCACTGGGCCCCAAGCAGCCGTTTAGTTTGTTTATGCCTTGGGCCGGCTCTGGTGAACGTCCTTGGTGTAAACAGGCTGTGAGCGTGCTCTATTTTGCCTTGAGTAGCCCCTTTGCTTCACCTGTTGCTTGTATTATGAGCTCGCTTGCTGAGCATCTGCATTTGAAATAACACACTTGAGTGCACAAAATACACATAAACGACACCATACACATTCTCACTTAACCCACTTGATTTTGAGTAATTAGTGATTTGGGGACTGAAGAGCTGGAATAAAGTCTGTATCTTGACACCTCGATGTGGAGATCAGGAAAAACAGCAGGCCCAGAAATGGAGGTTGTGATTTTATAGGAAGGAAACATTTACTTTCAGGTCAAACATCCTTCCTCTTGGCTGGGCAGTCAATGTTTCACTCAGCCACAGCGGGGGGAGCAACCTCCACCATCTCCTCATGAGCAAGAGATAAGTGGCGAGTCCTCAATCTCTCGAGTCCTCAATGCTGAGCACATCCACCTCCTCAGTAGCGATCCCCACAATCTCAGCCTCGGTGCCTCAGCAACAGCAGGCCCTGAACCTCGAGGACCGCAAGCCTGAGCGCCTTTTTGTCGAACGGCTTATAACTGAATTAAACTCACTTCAAATTGATGAATGTTACACTCTTATTGATCTCAACGGAACTTAATCTCAACTGAGCTAATGACACTATTATTTCAAGCAGAAGGAACTGGATGTATATTCAGAAAGACATCAGTCCACAATTCTGACTTGGTTGATTTTCTTTTCCTTTCTCTACGCTGTTTGGTGTTTGCGGTGTCTATACTGTCCTCAATTGTTTTACACTAGGGCCTCGTGCTATCCGTCGGCCCAGCGGGTACAAGGTTTGTGCTCACTTACGAGACACCATGCGATCGAGGTGTCAACCGTAATGGGTGTAGAGGACTGTTTCTTGGCTGCAGGTGAAGTGGTTGGACACTCAGGGGTCTTATCCGTTTTCAGGATGAATAATGCAATAGGTGGGGGTTTGGACAGCGTAGATAAAGTGTAATTGGAATAAACTGGAAGTGTAATTGATGGAGAGTTTGTTCCAGTTTCTCCCACTTTCCTGCCCCCCAAAAAGGTAACTCTATCTAATTTAGTAATTTTAAAACAAGCTTTTTCATGGTATGGTAGGTTAGTGTCACCAATAAAGAAGATACCAATCAGTAATGAGTCGCCTTTAATGAAACACACAGTTTATTTCAGGAGATTCGTCTATATGATCATCCCAGATGATGCAGACTTAGATCTGACACTCAACTTTTAAGATTGATTATTTCAGTTATCCTATTTTTGTCACTACTGGTAAGATTAAGTGTTTCCGATGCAGGAACATCGAATTC
Organism: Puntigrus tetrazona; assembly: GCF_018831695.1. Classification (NCBI taxonomy): domain Eukaryota; kingdom Metazoa; phylum Chordata; class Actinopteri; order Cypriniformes; family Cyprinidae; genus Puntigrus; species Puntigrus tetrazona. The sequence continues at coordinate 16,457,082 of NC_056719.1, forward strand.
GAAATTGCCCAAATAAAAATGTTGAAGGAGAGGAAGAGAATAAGTACGTGTAAGGTAGCATAGATGTGGAGGCTGCTGTAGCAGTGATGGGAGAAGGCCTCGCTGAGGCTAAGGTTGGTGAAAACCCTCCAGAGGAGGCTGAGCCAGAACCTCGGGATTTACCCGCACTTACTGTTTCTACTGACTCCCTGTCAGTCTCTAGTTGCCGTTAATGAAGACTGTGAGGAGGCACAGTTAACAATGGAGTTTAGTTTTAAGCAAGTCACTAGATGCAAAAATAAGCAAAACTGATGAGTTACAAGATAATTTAATGCAGGATACAGAAAATGACAGCGATTCCTCTGAATGCAGTGTGAGCTTCTCACAAAGTGAACATGCTCCTCGTAGTTATGAACTTGACGACATACAAATGTTCCTCAGATCAACAAAACACAAGAGAGGAGTACAAGTACAAGAATACTTCCCTGTGGAGAGAGCTAAAAGTTTGATGGCTAGAGACTGCTTTACCAACAAAGACGCTTACAAATAAAAAAAAATAATGGGAAACATCAGCAATGCCCTAAATAATGTTGCTGTTTGACTTGAAAATTAGATTTTTTTTTTTTCTTTGGCTTTGTGAGATGAATCTTTTCTTTTTTTCTCTTTTTTTGACAGTGAAGTGCATCTTGTCTCTATCAATGTTAATGGTGCAAAGAGTTTTAGAAAGAGGGAAGAATTTTTGAAGAAATTGAACAGAAAAATATAGATAGAAACACATAGTAGTTCAGATAATGTTGTTGATTCAGTTAAATATCTGTTTTAAGTCACAGTTTTAATCTGTGGGGGAGTTTCTATTTTGTTTAGTAAGAATTTTACACCAATTTGTAGATGAAATTATTTACGCTCCGACTGCACCTGTGGAAAGATTGTTGTTTGTAGATATACACCTTTCAACTTTACAAAATGTTTGTAGGGAAGAATTTTTGGTTTTGGGGAATAGTAATAAATGTGCTGAACTTGAAATCGATAGAAATCATGTGGACATCATGTAGAAAGTTATTTCTATGTGATATTTGAAGAGCTCTAAATGATAATGGGTTTTTTTTTTATGTTTTTAAGCACCGGGTAAACATGTTTAACAAATGTTATATCACACCATTACGATTTTCTGAGTTGTAAAGTTATTATAAATTCAATGAAACCTAAAAGTACATAGTGGCAATTTAACACATCTTTTTTAAATAATGCGTTATTCATTGAATCACTTAAGGCCTTTTGGGAGGCTTTCAGAAAGACAAAGTCAGTCGATTTTTGATAATATTTTTTTTTCTTAGGGATATTATACAGGTTTTGATTGGCATAGATTTGCATGTATACCCCCCAGAAAAAAAAAGTTTTTGTTGATTTCTTTTGGGATAAACTTCATTGGATCCCGCAGAGTATATTGAATTTACCTAAAGAAGAAAGTGTCTTGGTTTAATTCAGAGCAGGATTGCATCTTTCCAGTTTTTTACAGAGTATAATGCAAACTGGAGGGCTATCAGTTGCATTATTCTACAGACTGTTGGAAATTTTGCTCTGTATCTTTTTAAAGTGTGGACATTTCTTCTACCTTTACCAGGATTCGGCGAGGTGGTACAAAAGTCAGGAGTTTTAGTTTTGGGTCAGTTATCGTCTGTAGCTGGACCTCATTTTATGGACACAAAAGACTGAGACTAAGACTTGTCCGTTAGATTTCTCATTTTTTAAGAAAATTGAGAGAGGCTTTCTCAAGTAAGAGGTTTTTTCAGGGAGTAATATTCCTGATAGTGAAGACCCCTTCCCCTGTTTGGCAATTTTTTGAAGAAAGTTCAGATATGTCGTATTAAAAAAAGAAAGATCTATTATTGTTGATTTCTTATTTAGGAGATTTGAATAAAATGTGTTCTCATCCTTAATGAGAAAATGCTTGACAAAAGGATTTATGCCCCACGGCGTTCAGTTAATTCTTTTATATCTGTTCTGGATTCTAAGAATGACCCTGGTTGTCCTTTCTGTTTTCAAAAAGAAACTGTTTTAGGCTTAAACCGTTATTTTTGTTGGTTAAAGAGATGTGTGAAAAACTTTAATGAGAGTTTTTGTGTTTGTATGCACAGAAAAAAATAGTTTTATTCTTGGGCAAGCACAATTGGCAATTTATATGAGCAGTAAAATGGAGCAAGGGTTTTAGTTTTTAGTTCTTTACTTAAAGAATATTGACTGATTTTAGGTTTTATAATGCAATAATTGATCCTTCCACTTTTAAAATGAAAAGGTGCTTGTCTTGTTGCTTTGTTTAAAAAAAAAAAAAAAAAAAAAAATGCTTAATTTTGAATGGATTTTCTTAGTTGGGGGGCTTTTTCAGGCAGTTGGTTCATTCTGGGCTCTGCCCCTAAGTGTTACGTTATAGTCATAGTCACCTAAAGACTGAGACCTATTATTGCTGGGTTAGAGCCGGGTTAGCCGCTGCATCCTAACATGCCACCATCTTGGATTTCTTAGAGACGGACATTTTACAGCGAGACATAAAACAGAAAGAGAACGGCGAACTGAATTATTTGGTTAGGTGTTTTTCCAATGAATGTTGTCCTATCTGTTGCTGCCTCACTCTTCAGTTGCTCTCTCTCAGACCCTGTTATTGCCTGCTATCACACTGGCTGAGACTCAGAAGCATGGAATCTGTTATTGTCTATTTCTTCACAGGTCTCAGAACATGGATGTATCTATTAATGTCTCTTTTCACACGGGCCAGAGGCTCAGAACGTTGTATCTGGTATTTTCTCCGAAGCGGGAGGCTTCTATCTCTTTCCAGTTAAAACGGCACCTTTAAAGTGTTTTTACTGTAATATTGAAAGTATTATTTTACTATTGTTTTTGTTTATATCATAATTACACAGGTATATAACTAATAATAAGAAATGAAATACATAATATTTTGTACATTTTATTTATTTATAATCATTTATAATATTTTTATTTCCTTAACGAGACTTATTTCGCTGTGACTTCCTTAAAAGTTTTTTTTTTGTCTTTTGGTTTTTTGCTAATATTTCTGAAAGCGGCATAATGGTGATGCCTACCTTGTGAAACAGCTTTTGCATCAGTCTATGATGCCTCAAAATGCTTTTGCCTTTGTAGGCAGATCTTTGTAGGCGGTTTTGAAACTGAGCCATAAAAGCACAAACAGGGAGGAAGTAAAGCAATCTCATTGGGCCCATGGGTCACCACACAGCGCTGATGACAGCACACTGTCAGCTTGTGCCCTTGACTCTGCGAAGGACATGTCGTTTGGAAATTACAGCCCAAGTGAGAAGGAAACGTACTGACTGAACCCTCCTGCCTGCACATCCCATCACCTTTACATTTAGAAAAATGCTTTTATTATGGTGCAACTAAACGTTAATTATTTAAATCATCGCAGGGCATGGGACTCCTGTGTAAGCCCAGCGCAGTGGCAGGCCAAAATTGGTGAAAAATAAATAATGATCAAAGAAGATTATATTGCATATGCTGCTGCTTTCTCCTATGTGCACGTTATCTAAATTAGTGACACGGGCATTTGGGGATTCATTTAGTTAACTACAACTGCTTTTCCACTATTGGGCCAAATATTGCTGCATTCAAGGGCCAGCCGTTTCTACTGTTACTTCCAGAGAGCGATCGGGCCTCCTCAAGGTCAACTGCCAAGGGCTTTTTCCAAAGCCAAATACCTTGATCCAAAGTGGGCCTACTGGGGCTTGAGTTGTCTCACAGGTAGTGTCTCAGCTCATTTGTGTTTATCACATGTGACCCTGGACCACAAAACTAGTCTTGAGTCGCTGGGGTATATTTGTAGCAACAGCCAGAAATACACTGTATTGGTCAAAAATGATTTTTTCTTTTATGCCAAAAATCATTAGGATATTAAGTAAAGATCACGTTCCATGAAGATATTTTCTACACTTCCTAACATAAATATATTCAAATGTAATTTTTCAGTAGTGATATGCATTGCTAAGGACCTCAACCGGACAACTTTAAAGGTGATTTTCTCAGTATTTATTTGTTTGTTTTTTTATTTTTTTGCACCCTCAGATTCCAGATTTTCAAATAGTATCTCAACCAAATATAGCCTTATCCTAACAAACCATGCATCAATGGAAAGCTTATTTATTAAGCTTTCAAATTATGCATAAATCTCAATTTCGAAAAATGGACACTTATGACACTTTTGACACGGATCGTCCAGACTCTGTCATAAACCAACAACAACAATCCCGCTCACCTGAGTTCTAAGCGCCTGCACCTGGCACTCATTCAATCGTCCAATCAAGACCACAGTAAAAGATCACACACCCCACTTTCAGTATTCATTCTATCTCGTACCTACGAAGGGGACTCTCTATCATTGCTCTGCTACAGCATTTGAGAACTTCCTGTTTACTTACCTCCTGTGTTCCTCCTAGTTCTCCAAGTGTCTGCTGTGTTCCTTCCATCTGCTCACTGTGTGTCAAAATAAACAGAAGACTTTTATCTTACCTGTTATCTGACACTCTCCTGTCTATATATATATATATATATATATATATATATATATATATATATATATATATATATATATAGTATATCTATGTCCATGACCACACATTTCCATGACCCCACACTGAGAATCTGTGATCCTCAATTAAAACCTGATCCATGTCTAATCAAAACTCAAGAAATCTCTGTGGAACTCTTATTGGGGACTTCTAAAAATCTTCCTCCTACCACCTTGAAAAGGTGCTGGTCCAGCTGTTGAGGGCTACTGTACAGCTGTTCAGTTTGTCTCCTCGCCAGCACTGGTTTTAATTTGACCATTTTTTTTTCTTTATTCCAGAGTCTATACAAAGAAAATCCTCACAGACAGTGTATTCCAATTTGTCTATAATTAATTCACAAATGAGATGCCTTGTTTATTGCTGCATCTGACTATTAAGAGCTTTATTTTACATTACTTTTTCATATCACAAAATCTGATTGATCAGGAAACTAGGACAAAAGATGGGGATTTTAAATCTTTTTTCTAAACTTGTTCCTCAGAACTGCACTTTTTTTAGCTGGTATAAAGTTCTCCAGGGGAAAACTGGTAACTAGTATTAAAAACAATTTTTATGGCTTGACCATTTAATCAGATGCATATGGCAGTTTTGAGTTACAAATGTTTTTTATATATCGACCTCAACAGTCAAGTATATTTTTTGACAAATTTGCAAACTTCCTATGAGGAATATATAAGCTCTGATGCATCACAATATTTATTTTCTGTCTTTGTCCTAATTAATGCTATAGTTTAACTACGATTTGAGAATTCACTCATCCAACAGTTAAATGGAGTCTCGTCTGATGGTTATGCCAGAGACTAGTTCTGTTTATTGTAATTCAAATATTTATGCTTGTTAAGCGTATTTCTGCATTATTTAAATTTAACTACTGCATTTGATCACCCACTAACCTTGGCCGTTCCATTAAAATGCAATCATTAGATTCCCATGGCTGCTGATGCAGAGAACCGTGGCTTTCACCTTTATCTTTACAGGTAATGTTTCAGGCCAGCTCTATTACAAATGCAGTCTCTGTCAAGCCAAAGTATTTACGGTCCTTCCATTTGAGTTCTAGGTAAGATGGAAAGGTGCTCAGCAAGCATCTTTAAGCTATAATCAAGCCTTGTTTATTTTGGCATCTACTGGGGGCAGTTCGTGCTGTTTCCTTTTACCTTTTGGCTTTGGTCTGACTTGATCTTTTGTGGTCTTCATACTATTCGTCTATATGTGACCCCTCGCATAATTCGGTCTATGGTGGTCACCAGGTATGTACTAATAGCTACAAAGTTCGGCTATAAGCCTTTACATGACTTAATGGAGCCTTCACAAAACAATGGGTTTTTCTTCCATGTATGGTCATGCTAACTCCTTTCTATTTTGGGGCAGAGGTTTTTTTTTGTTTCTTCCGGTAGATATATAGAGTTCTCTAAAGTGTGTGCAGGAGTCTAGACAAAGGATATGTATCTGTGTATATACACCCTAATACTTCCTCTATAATTTTTTTTACACTGTTACGTGATTGGCTGACGTTATAGTGAGGGTAGGTTTAGGGGTAGGGTTAGGTCAGGAGGATGACTTTGATCGCATGATTGAGAAACACCCAACACCTAGAAACTGAAAACGCCTAGAAATTGAGAAACAGCCACTTTTGCTCTGCAGCTTTGACCGTCAGTCTCCAGCGTGAATCAGCATAGTGTTTTAATATTTCAGTGAATGTGAGCTATGCTCTGATTTTAACACAGTCAATAAAAACTGGATTGAAGGTAGCCGGTATTCATGGATGGAGCAAGAATAATGCAAGTTTCTAGAATACATGCATACAGTTCAGCTGAATGGTAAAAATCGTCCCCTTTAACAGTGCAGTTAAAATGAAATGTACCAAGATGACCTCAACACTAAAAACAACATTGAAATTAGAGCGCATGGATTTTTACGTGCATCTGCTTGATATATCAATGACAACCTGTCAAGCAGATACATTTTGGATGCGTGCGTGCTTCGGATGCGTAAGCACATGGGCAAAGAAATGAGTCTATGTTTGACTGAACAATTTATTCATATCCAAAACAAGACATTTCATGCTGTGTTTCATTCATACTCAAAGACCAGAAAGTCCAAAAACGGCTGGATGGAAGTATATGTTATAATATCTTATAACGTGCAGACAATTCCTAAAATGGACAAAGACATAGCTGTAGCTAAAAAGAACTGATTTTTCAGGTAATTTCCAACTAATAAATATATGAATAATGCAGTGCTAATTGACATAACATTTATTATAGTAAAGAAACTATTTTGCCTTATTATGTGTTTGTATAAACTAATCCTAAAGATGTCATTAGGAAAATAAAGAAAAACGTTCTAGAATAGAATTGATTGGTTAGTGTCCAGCACTGTATTTCGTTTTTTTATTAAAGAATTGCTTTATTAAAAGACATAAGAATTTTAAGCTAATCCATTTTTTTCCCTCCATTTTTTTTCTGAAATGATGGCTACACCCCTATACGTATTGTACATAAAACACTGCACAAGTCTTCTTGTGCTTGAATGGTTTAATGTTATATCTGAGCACAAAGGTATCGAATGTTTTATTTCATAACAATAAGAATGTCTGAACATATTATTCCAAAATTGGAATAGTGTTTGGATTCCCCAAGCCTAGGTATGGGTTAACGTTTCCTTAATGATAGCTTTTTTGTCTCCTACTGAAAATGTGCCTGGAGTCATTATAACAAACGACACTTTCGATATGATTTTAAACCATCCCAATCAGGAAGACTCATGGGCTGTTTTCTCTGCTGATAGTACGTTTGATTAATAGCATCAAACATGACATTTTATGAGACTGACGTAATGTTTTGCTCAAAAATCACTATAACATCAGTCATGTTTGAAACGGCTAAATTCTGTCGTTCCGTGTTGCTTCTTATCACAGTATGACAGAAAAAATACAATAAATGTTAATACTGTGATACAATTCATGTCAAGTAACATTGCATTTGAATTGTGTGTTTATCATCTTTCGTGTTTCATCGGTCAAAGTGTCTCTATCTGCGTGTTATTCAGCTGAAGTGATTTAGCCGTAAGGGATTTCCTGGGTCTCACTTCTGAAACGTTACTGTATGGGTGTTATGATTGGCGCTGCTCTATAATGCTCACATAGTCTCATATTGGATAAAAATAGAATACTACTTTGTACCTAGTAACACAGCGACTTGAGTAGTTTTTCATCAAACTACTTATTTGCTCATACTTGTACAAAAGTGCATTATTCCTTAAGTAGCAATACTTTAAGTACAATTTCTTAGTACTCTTTCATCATCCAACCCTTATCATTCTCATCCAGTTATTGTGGCCTATTGTGATCATCAACCTACCGTGAGCTTCCATCACTGCTCTTAGTGGTTGTTAGGGTTTCAGCATCAGTCATCAAGTTTGCGAATCAGATCCAATATATGACTCGAAAGCAATCACAAAGACTGAACATAAAACATAAAATCGTTTTCAAGGATGTGGCTCTTCTCCTGCCTTCATCCTTGGCAGCACTTACCGGAATCTACGAACACAGATTCAAGCTAAACGAATTGTTTTTTGGGTGTTTTGTAAGAAATCAGCTTATGGTTACAATTCCCATATGTGAGGGAGCTATTTTGAACCTGAAACATTCTAATGTGAAGAGATTAGAAGGGTTAAAAGGGTTAGACGTTAACACGACTCAAACTACCCAAGAACAACCCCACTACCCAAGACTAAAAAACGAATGTGACCCAGCAGTTCAGTCTCCCCAGTGTTTCGGTATACGGTATAAATTATTCATTAATTAACAAATATAATTAGTTAGCAAATCACCAAGCAGATTTAGCGATTATTTATCATACAAAAACATAGAGAACCAGAAAGGCCAAACATTGCAAGAGGGCCAAAACAAAAATTTACCATAGCTTGATCTGACTTTGTGCATTGATTTCAGTCGTTTACAATAAAAAATTGTGGTAATACTTTAGAATAGGTAACACCTGTTAACTATTAACTATGACTTTTCCCTCAATAAATTCTTAATGTGCTGCTTATTTAGTTGTTAAGTTTAGGTACTATAGTATAAGTGCTGGTCGTCCAGCCAGAGGAGAACTGGCCCCCAATTGATTCTGGTTTCTCTCAAGGTTTTTTTTTCTCCGTTCTGTCACGGATGTGGTTTTGGTTGCTTGCTGCTGTCGCCTCTGGCTTGCTTGTCGATTTGATTACAGAGAAAGTCTCCGCATTTAATAAAAATTAAGTGTGTAATCCTGTCGTTACACATTACTATCACTCTGTTTCACTGTATGGTACACTCATATGTGTATATATATGTATATAAAAATCTCCATTTTACCCAAAATGTCACTTACGCCCTTCTGGTTCTCACCCATCATCATGTTCAATTATAGTAATTTATAAGAGTCTTTCTGGGTGTTCAGCAAAAAAAAAAGCATATTTCATTTCCATTATAGGCTAATAATAGTAGTAGTGAACTGTAACACAGTTGCTACTGTAGTAGTACTTTGTACTTGTCCTTTCACTCAAATAATAAAAAATAATATTAATATTAATAGGCCTTCTTATTACTTTACTGGAGTAATATTTTATTGGCGTATCTGTACTGTTACTCAAGTACTATTAATAGTTATTTTCCTTGAACCATAACTATTAGATAATTAATATTATTTCTTCAGTAGGTATGACAGAATACATCATTAACTAGCTAACTGTTACTTAACACAAAATTGTATTAAATAACAATTAATCAACACACCTTCCTCAGTAGAGTTAGTGAGTTGAGTGTTAATGAATAATGACCAGTTAGTTCTTCCTTTGTAGTTATGCAGTAAGTAAGAAACTTTATTCTAAAGTGTTGAAAAGGCATTTACAGCTCAGGGATGTGTAAAGTAGCACTGATTGCATTCGTGCATTAAATTATTTATCCGTTAAACCTGCGACAGTTGAGTGCATTAAGTGTTCAACATTCCACTCTTTATTATTTTTAGTTGATTAAGTGCATCGTCATGCACTTTTTCTTTTTGGGATGTTGTTGTGTGAACACACTACTCACACAAATTTACAACAAAACCGGTACTATATTGATAAAGTATCTGATTCTACAAAACATTCAAAAATCTACCCTGAATGATATCTAAAAAGCAAAAGCAGCAAATAAAGATGAACAAAAAATGTAGTCACTTATTAAAATAGGTCACTCACACAGTAACATCAAATCTAAAGTCACAATCAACAGTATCCCCTACTGAGACCTAACATTCAAGTAGCTATATAAATAAAAATATAAGCTTCTAAATCTTTGAGGCACTGGCCTGGTTCACTTTAATTGCAAGTGTCTTTTTTTACCTTTTTGGCTTTATTTATTGCTACGTGCTGTGAGTGCATTGTGACTTTCAACAAACAGACAGCAGATGTATTTACAGGTCATGTAATAGCTCTGTGTTGATGGTGACATTATTTTAGCAGAAGGTTCTGTCCCACAGAGGGAAGCTTCACGTTGTTGGCTGTTATTTCATTACCCTCGCTATTGGACGTCCTGACCAGAGTGGCATTCAGTAATGGAATTTATTTTCCTGGGAATGCATATCTTCTGGGGGTAGACAGTACAGGCTATCTCTCGGAATGAGAACGTACGAGCACTGAATTGATATTGCTTACGCATCAAGTGTATGTTAATATAAAACCCCTACATGTGCTCCACTACACATCCAGCAGCAAAACATCAACTCTAAATGGGCTATACCGCTCTACGCCAGCAATAACCTAGTTGGCTTGTCAATCAACACTGAGTGCTTGCTGCCGTTTTTGCTGGCCCAGCATAGAACCTAAAGCGTTATGAAAGATTTGTGAAGCAATGATGTGCATATATACTCAAAGCAAGCATTAAAGTGAAAAAGAAGGTCATGAAACGGCTAATAAAACTGAAGCAGACGATGAAAGACAGGAGGAGGCACACATGCCAAGATTTTCACAAATACCATATTTGGTTTCCAGAACATTTTGGTCCACAAGTTTACGTTAAAGAGAACTAGCAATCATCTTAATTTTTCTGCAGTTTGGACCAAATGAATTTTGGACAGAGAAGAAAAGGACACCACGTGTGTTTTTCGGGAGAGAAAGAGTCGATGAAAAATGAAAAGATATGACAATGTAGATCTTAATGTTTGCCGCAGCCTTTGTCTGTTATCGCTACAAGCTCATGTTCACAGCATGCGCTGCATTGGTTGCTAAGAAACTGTATAGCAATGCCATCTTGCTTCTGTTTTACGTGTTGCGTATAATGGCTCCAGTGATGGTGTCAAGTCGTCGACATCTAACTCTACAAACTTCTCTCCCATTGTGGCTTTTGGCTCTGGCACTCCTGATGTGTTCATTCATGCTTCCCCGGCTGTCAGCACACTGAGCAGCAGGTACCGTGGAGATTCACAGGTCATGTGCACTGGAATTGAGACTTGTTTACTTGCATTTTTTGGTTGGCATGAAACAACCCCTCTAAAAAAATGTTGTTGTTCCTCTAAGCTAATCTGCCCATTGTGCCAAAGTAAACAGCCTTTGTTTAATTTTCTGCATGAGATGAGAATTATTTGTTCCAAGAGAGTACAGATATTATTCACAATGGCCCGTCTTTCAACATCTGCGTAAAGACTGTGAATGTGCTCCTCACTACTCATGGGTGAAATTTGATGTGCTAGGAAACACCCCATTATGCTGCGGCGCCGGCATTTGCATGTCCCTGCTGAACAACAGGATCCAATAAGCATGTTTGCTAACAGCTCTCTTTTGCTAACTTCAAACTGAACTGACACATGAAATGGGGACAGCCAAACTTGTAGGAAGCAGGTTCTAAGGGGAAAATGCATATTTAATTTCATGCCTCTGATATCATTGCCAAATGCGATGCCCCGTGTTTGTGAAAACTGGAAGAACTGGTGGACAGTATAAGTGCACCTCCATCTTACAGGAATTCATTTGCACAGAATCACTTTTACCGTCTACATATAATAGCCCTCCCAGAAGAGTTAAATGATTGATGTTCTGATTATTAGCAGCAGAACGGTCGTGAAAATCCGTGTGGCGAACAGAAAAAATCAGCCAAATCATGCAGTATTTTTACTTTCAACAGATTTTTTTTTCATGCATCCTTTCAATGTAATCCATGTGCCCCATCTTCATTCTAGTAGCCGAATGTGATTGATGGAGAGGGATGTGTGAGCATAGCATGAAAGGTTACACCACACACTGACATTTCCTCTATCATGTTGAGTTGTAAAAGGCGAGTCTTTCCTTGGCACTAACGAGAACCTCAGTGTGAGATCGCTCTAGCTGCAGACTTTCCTGGCATTCCTTGTCTTGCGCTCACCACCTGAATTCTCCGCTGACTATGACACTACCTATCAATACATAGTGGCACCAATTAAGAACTACTTCCAGCGAAGTTCAAGAAATATTGCTTTTTTTTTGCTATATTGAAAGTGTGGGCTGCAGTTTACTGTCCCACCTTTCTTTACCTTCTCACATCGCATGCTGAATAAATATCTAAACTGAATGAATTTAGAATTAAATGTAGTGTCTTTACTAGCAAAATAAATTGGGGACAAATCATTTATCAAATAAACAATATGTATGTTTATGATGTAAGGTATATAAGCTGTCGCTTATACCTAAAGAGTCCATTTTAGTGCCTTAAAGGTACATATATTAGTACTTAAAGTGTACATATTCGAACCTAAAAGGTACAAAAGTGTACCTTTTTAAAAGTTACCACCCTAGTGACAGCTTTCGTACCTTTATTTCTGAAAGTCAAGGGCATACAACAAGCCATAAGAAATACAGGATACTAAATTACAAAAACATTCCAAGAAAAAAAAAGAACCCAAAGACATCAAACAATATGCTTCAAAGGCCAGGAAGAACAGATGGGTCCTGAATTGAGCTCCATCTTGCACATAACCTGGGAACAATAAACAACAATTTGATTGGCTGATCTCAGGGACCTTTGAGATTGAGAAACACTAGTATAAACAGCTGCCATTCCATGTAAAGCTTAAAAAATTGGCTGATACCCAAATATAGGTATTGCAATCATTTAAAACAACGTTCCATAAATGCATTTATTCATTTTTCAAGTTACTCAAATTACACAATATGTTTACATTTTCCAGCGAGTTTGAGATGGAAGAAACCACTCTTTGATATGCTAATCAAATTGCTCCCAGATTGTTAAAGCTCTGAATGAATTTGTTCAAATGATCCAATCAATCAGTCTCTCTTACCTCCATTTTGCAACAGTTTTATGAAATCTGGACCTGCTTTAAGTGGCCGTCATATCTGCAAACATTTAGATATGATTCTCTGTATGATCCTCGGGCTGACCTGATTAAACCGACGTATTGTTCGACTAAGATTGTGTAAAAACCACACATTGACCCAGTGATGAAAGTCAAAGGCATGAGTGATGGAGTAATGTGTGCAAAGGTCACTTCACTTGTAATGATTTATTTTTTTCAGCAGTTTCAAGTAATTGCTAAATTAAATCATTAAATTTAATTAGAGTTTCTAATCAAGAACTATTCACAAATATTGGTTACATATTCATTTAGATATCTGATTGTTCTGGACATCCCATGATTTTTAAGTATTCATTCACCCAATACTTTTAGTCGACCGTATACTACAGTTTGTTTCTGTAATTACATTTATAATTACACTGTTTGTCCACCCTTAAACCTAGACATAACATCAAACGTGTCCCTAAACAGCAGTTTGACCTCATTTTACTTATTTTTTTGATGTAAGTACATAGAAGTTAGTCTATGTGTGACCAAAAAGTCATTTAAAGTTTTATTCCATAAGGAGCTAGTGTTAACTAACACCAAATTCAAAAGAGGATGCAATGGTGAGGTCAAGTGCAGCCGAACAGCGTCTCTGGTGTCATCTTGACTCTCCAGCTAATTAATAGCAATTATTAAATTGTTACAATTGTTATAATGTAATCTATCAACATTTGACAGTTTTTCAAGCAGATTTTTGTTGTAGTTTCTGCTTCTGAACCCCCCCCCCCCAAACTCTCACTTGGTTTTTCGTTGCAATTTTTCCCTGCCAGCTAAACCTCGGGGTACCATTTTATTTCTTTCAAAGAGAGACTGCACTTTTCCGCTAATGTACATACGTGGTCTAGAATGCATCTAGAGTGTTGAGCAAAGGCTGTACAAGTCAAGTAGCTCGTCTCTGCTGCTTAGTCTCTCTATTTTGCCCAGTTACATCACTGGCATTCAGCGCAGACAAGGTGTCAGCGTTCTCATTGCAAATTGCATGCTCATGTTCATCATATTTCTTGAGGCGGTGAAGAGTGCTCTTTGCGGAGGTGAATTTTCACACCACTCTCCGGAAGCAAACGTCATGGTGTGTCACCAGCTGTCACCTAATAGTTCCTGTCATTGGTGATTGATTCCACTGCACCTGCTGAGATGACAGTTTCATTTTTATTGAACTGTCTCTAGAAGGATCCTCAGAGAGACAGAAAGTTTTGACCACTTAGCTTATTTGACTTCTCCATTTCAATAAATGTTCTAAACTTTATTCCCTGTTGTATTTTTATTAATTTAATATGTTTCGCCACTTTTAGTACTTAAAGGAACCAGGCTAGTGGCAGATGTCTTCATCCTGGCATATAGTACTGACTGGTACCGAAAACTGTCCCAAAACACAGCTTGATCGTTCGGTTTGCACATACAGAAGAAAAAATGCATTCATACAATAGAAAGTGTGATTAAATACAATGAGCCTAAAAATCTTGGTCACTGAGGTCATATCTTTATGCTTAGACAGGATCCCTAAGTATCACTTTTTAACGCTCAGGGCCTTTAGCATCGATTCTCATCATGCTGGATGCTTAATTTTTTTTCAGTTGCTTGCCTTATGCATCAGATCAAGACAAGCAATCGTGCATGGTACATTTTCAAACTGATGTTTGCTGCGTTTAATAATAGACACAACGCAGGAAATGTACATTTAAGTTTGTACACAAACAAGGCAAAGCAAGACACATAGATTTATATAATTCAAAGGGCTTTACATAATGGAAAGTAAAAATTTATCACAACAACAAAAACCAACCTCGTCTCATAAAAATATGTAACTCTGTGCACCTTTATTGCAACACTGTTTTTACGTGCCTTACTGTGCATTTCGCCGCAGTTTTTTAAAAAAAATTTCCAATGAGTGGTTAAATTTTTGAAACCAGGCATGTTTTCATTACATTGATATAAGTATATACTGTAGAGATTCGGAATTTAAATATCCGTGGACTGTTGCGCTATCATGTTGGATATATGCCCTGCACCAAATCCAACGCTGAACCTATTCGATAGTGTTAAAACTGATATAAAAAGGCGTTTGTTGATGCAACTTCCTTTTACACAGATTTAAACAGTTTTGTCCAACTGCCGTTACACATTGAACCAGAACTCCTTGTTTCTTAAGTACATCTCTGTACAAACTTGCCATCTATGAAAACACATAAGCTGGATATGTATGATGCTAATATTCAAAAGCATCAGTTTTCAAATATCCCAGCATGTTAATGTTGTTTTGAAGTCATAACATGATTTAACATGAAGGTAATTTTATGCCATGAGATCAGGCAGCTAAAAACAAGGAATTTAAAATGGTTTTTAAAATGATTTAAAATGAATTAAAACAGTTAAGAATTGAAAATACAGTTCAGTGAGTTCAGACGTACCATTCAGATGAGTTTTGAGTCTAGATTTAAATGTCTAGTCAGAATCCTGGCAGCTGTCTAATGGTCTTCTTGGGAAGACTGGTGAGAAGACAATTACAATAATCCACCCTGCTGGTAAAAAAAAAGGCATGAACAAGTTTCTCCAAGTCTTGATTGGAAACGAAACATCTAACTTTTGCAGTGTTTTTGAGATGATAGTATGGTGATTTAGTCATGACTAATCAACCTGACATCTGACTCTGAATCACACAAAGATTCTTGACTTGATGACCCCTTCCCAAATGCAATGACTTCAGTTTTCTCCTTGTTCAACTGTTGAACATGTTCAACTGTTAATTTCATCAATGCAGAGAGACATACACACGCAAACAAATGTTTGTTAATAATATGATGAACCCATGTACTGCATAAGAGATACTGGAGCAACGAGAATGACTTTTTAATATGATGGGCAGCTTGTTCCTTTTTTGCGAACTCCATGAACCTCTGCAGTATATTAGGGAGTTTTACCAGCTACTACTCAACTCTGGAAACAGGCACTGTGGACCCTTCAATGGCAGCATTCCCTGTGGAGCTATCCGGTTGGATTCTACTGCGGTAAACTGAGGATGAGTATCCAAGCTGAAAGGTGTGAGGAAGAGGGGGAGATCGGTGTTGGCTAACATTAGAGGCAGAAGAGACCATCGTTTAATACCTCTCCCTTGCGGTCACGCTGGCTATATATATAATATTAAATATTAAGTTCCTAAATGAATAAGACAGAGCATGTCTTCTTCCTTTTATGGAAACATGGCTCAAAGAACAACACCTTTATTCCAGTCTATAGACTGATTTTCGTCAAACAATCTCCTGAACAGAGATTGCACTGTGATGGGCAAATCACTTAATGGAGAATTATGTCTTTGTGTTGTTAGGGAAGCATTATACGCACCTGACATTGAACTTATATCCGTAACACCAGAGCCCTATTACTTACAAGAGAGTTCCACACGAATGCGTTATGCTGGTGCATATTCACCCGAAGCTAATGCATGGCGATCCAAACTAACGCTGCACAAAAGCAATAAAAGTGATGGAAACAGTGCCCCTGTGTATTTGTACAACAAATGAAATGTTTGGACCTTTGTTGTGGATCTGTAAAGGGAGCTTATGTCTTATAACATTGTATACCTGGTTTAATTTGATTAATTGCTCTTGGAGAAAACTAAGATTAAAAGGAAATTAAAATGAATGTTAAGTTCCGGTGCGGTTGGATTAATCTATTAACTGTCTCCAGGACTTATTTAGTTGTACAGATTGGGATTTATTTAGCAGTTTTAATATTTATGAGTCGGAAAATGTCAGTGTTTTTTTTAAATCAGAGTATATGCTGATAAAGGCACGCTTTTAAAACTTTTCTAGGATGTTAGGAAAAGGAAAAGCCCTGACCCAGATGGTATTGGAAGCTATATTGTTAAGCTTTTTCTTGGTTGTAATTACACCTTCTTAAGATTCCAAATATTTTAATGAGTATAAGCCCGTAGCACTTACCTCTCTGATTATGAAATCATTGGAGAGTATTGCCAAAGATGTGCTGTTAAACATAAAGCAGGAAAATCTAGATTCTCTTCAGTGTGCCTGCAGGACTGCCAGGGTTGTTGATGATGCAACGAGTGCTCTATTAAATACGATTTTAGCACATCTTGAAGGTGCAAAGACTTTTGTGTGGTTAGTTCTTATTGATTTTTCATCAGCTTTTAACCGTATGCAGCCTCATATCTCGGCAGAAAGGCTAGAGGGTGTACATAACATTGATCCGGGGTCTGATACGTTGGCTGATGGATTTTTTACTGAAAGGTCTCAACATATGAAGGTGGTTTTATCTGATGCATTCATTACTTTTCTACCAGCTCACCACAACGATGTGTTCTTTTATTTGTGCTTTATAGTAAGTGTCAAACACAGCTAGATGCATCATATCATTAAGTTTGTGGGTGATTCAGTGATCGTTTCTCTCTTGACCACAGTTCTGTAATGGCAGATTTTATCGAGCACCGCAATCTGTCCTTTTTTTGACATAAATTATCAAGAGATGGTAATACATTTCAGGAAGAATCCTACACTCATCTCCTCTGTAGTAATTAAAGATCAAGCTGTTAAGGTTGTACATCAGTATAAGTACCTTGGGACTGTAATTTATGAAAATTGACTTTGAGGCCCAGAATGTCGCTTTAAATCCAACCAGCAAACATGGACTACACTAGCTAATATATGGCTTAATGTCATCTGCATTGTTTTTTATTAACAAAATATATTATGCATATGGACAGTATGTGGTCATTGGGGCCATTGCTTAGTAATTTTCGAAATGTTAATTTCTTAAACACATTGTTTTACCATACATGCTAGCCAGTACTTTAGATTAATAGAGACACTCAATGGGAACATTTTGAGAGTTAGCCTAATTTTTGAATACATGGATTGATTTCCAGTATTGGGACCACATTTTTTACCATGCCACATGCAGATGAAATGTTTGAAACTTTACTTCCATTGGATTTATTGCCCTGCTACAGAATGTAGTGTCCATGAATTAAGAATTGGCTGTATTTTTATTATTATTATTATTATTAAAAGGATAATTTGTTTAAAAGGTGAGAATTGCACTAGTTTGTTCCAATGGTTTTAATACTCCTACAGCGGTTAATATTGAATACACCTGTCAGGATTATGGTGTGTGTGTGTGTGTGTGTGTGTATTCACCAATAAATGCCTGCATTGGTTTCCAAATTTCCAAATAACTATCCCTTTATTTCATTTTTTGGCTGAACTATTGTTTTAATAATCACATTTTCATACACTCAGGAGATCCACACATCACAGAAGGAAGACCAGGGGCTCAGATCCGCTGTTCATCTTCCCAGCTACAAAGTGCATATTTGAGAGTTTTCATACATGTATTTTGGCAGCCCATCCATCTTCTTTGTGCAGCTTTTGCAAACCCACTGCAATAAAGGAAGCTGCTGGAGGTTCAGTCAAAGGCGAACCTAATGTAACCTCTCATCTTGCATTGTGCTTGAATTGAAAGCCCAAAATATTCTCCCTAAGCAGTTAGTATTTCAATTGAAGATAGCTTTAAGGAGAAAGCTTGAGCTGTCACAGCATTTAGGGGGAAAAAAATAGTGGCAATCAGAAGCATACAAATTACTCTAGCTGGTGGTAATACGCCAGAAGGTGAATAGCTGTAGGGCAGGTATTGTGTATCTTTTGAAAAGAAAAAAGCATGGCTGTGTCTGATGGCTGAACGTCTGATTAAAGTCTCCTCCTTGATTCCTTATACATTAAGATCTGTCAGCACAGGTCACAATTTCCAATTTCCCCACAATTTATTGTCTCTTCCGATTACTGCCTCCGTCGCCTTGCTGTCATTGCACTTTAGAAACTGATAGAGATGAGAAAGGCATGTTTTTAAAATCACTGCTAAAAGAGAAACATACATGTGCTTATGGACCGTGAGTGAACTGTGGGTACTGTAGATCAAATTTGCCATTTTGAACATTCAAGCATAGTATCTGCTGCAAAAAATATAACTCACGTCACTGTGAAAAAATATTTTTTTATATGTAAATATACTATTATGCCTATACTAACAGGCTGTCCCTGATTATCCAGCGGCCCACAGGGAAATCTCAGCTGATATGAGTTAACTTAAAGCCTGTTTCAATGCTGGAGACCCAAGTATAACAAAAGAAAAAGCTGATTTAATAGCATATGCTAAAGGATAATAATAATAAAAAAAAAAAACATAAGATTTGTCAAAATGTGCAACCCAAAACTTGGGCACAACCTTCAGTGACATCTCTTATCATTTAAATACAGGACATTCAAAAAGAGATGACTTTTTGAAAGACCTGGTAGATCCTGAGTTAGATGTGTTCCTAAATCGACATATTTTGTTCAACCCTGTAAGAACATTTTGACCCAAAAATTTAGTCTTGACCATATTTCTACACCTAAGCCTAACCTTAACCATGAGTAATCCATAAAATGAAAGGAAATGACAGATAAATGATAGTGATGTACGAGCACCAAACACTATTTATTATAGTTTACACTTTACATTTACTATCTTTAAAACATTAAATACATTTAGTTTGTATTTGAAATGCATTAAATGAACTAATTCTTTCGCTTAAATTTAAACATTAAACATTTAACTAGTAAGTAGATTAGGCTAGATAATTTACAAACGGTAAAAATGATTTCTGATGCTTTACTTAATATTTTTGAATCCTTTTTGCACCACTTTTTAAGTTTTATTACCAGTAATTGCAATTTTCCTACGCAGGATAGTGGCCCTGCAATTTTTACAGGGCCCCAGGAATTTGGTTGGAAACCACTGGGCTAGACAGTTTAATTTTATATTTAACTTGTTTAAATTACATGTTTCAAAATGTATTTCGAAACGCTTGCTGCACGTAACCCATTGCCATGTTTAGGTTATTGTTTTGATACTTATGGAAGCAGTTGTGAAGCAAACCCATATTTCCTCTACAGTTGTTGAATAACCGCTCGTGTTTATTGTAGAGACGTTGAATTTAGTCTCAGTGGTGTCCTGTGCACTGATGAAATCTACTAATTTGATTAGGCAATGAAGACAGTGATGCCATCTGGACCTGTCTTTCCTATGCCAAGCGACTCTAAAAATAGACCTGTCAGTCGCTATTTCAAATGACACAATGCGGAACCAGCAATGAGAAAAGCATTTGCTGACAAGACTTAGAATGAGTCTGGCACCTGTTTTAAACAGATCCACCAGACCTGCATCAGCTGTGGTGATACATACTATTATCAGCTTGCCCTTCTCTGCTCCATAACCCTTTCTTTTTGAATGCAATTGTTCCCGAAACCTGTTCCCCAGCAGTGCACATGTCTGCCTAATCAAACACAACTGATCAGCTCATTAGTATAGACCAGTGGCTCCCAAATCTGTTTCCACCCCACCTCCTCCATCCCTCTAATTCAGATCATCAGCTCATTAGGAAAGAGCTCTATACTGAGCTTTGTTCTGATCGGCAGGGTCCCTGCAAAGGATTCACTATTCCCTGAGCACCATTTTAACACAATTCAGTTGACGGTTCGCAAAGACACGCCCTCCTTAGTTACCGTTGCCGACAAACAATCTCTTACACACATGTTCTCACACAGTGAAAAATACATCACAGAGTAAAGAGAAAACCTGACTGACAGAGAAGACGGATCGTGTTACTTCTGATAATAAACAAGGACTCTCAGCTTTTAAATTATGTCATTTGTGAATAAATTCAAACTATAAATTCTGGCTCTTTTTTTGTTAACAATTGTTTATTGGCAGTCAGTTCAGGATAGGACAAAACATAGCGCAACTCCTCCAAATCCTGGCTCTTTAACGTGTCGTGACAGATCAGCGTACCGTCTCAGTTCAAACAAGCAAAGCAACCATCTTTTCATATTTGCATAAAGCGCAAAATGAAAATAAATTAACATCAGAAATTATTTTATTTCAATCCCAGAACACACCATATTAAGTTTAAGTCCACCGAAGATAATCTACTCTTCTGTCTGATTTGTGATTGAAGCAGAAGGGATACGGCGGCAGCTTCTGGGTATACGAGTATTTACATATTTTCAGAGCCAACAATATAACAACCTATGAAATTGGTTTTAAAAAGCATGCGGTGTTGTGGTTTCATTACTTCGGAGTGTCGCAGTGACTGTATTTTTGCAGTAAAGGACCTGTTATAGTTTAATGAGTGAGAAGATGACATGAAGCGACGCTTGGAGAGCTGCACTGAAAGCAGATGAGTGCACATCAGCATAGATAGATACTGATTGGTGAGAAGTACACAGGATTTTGTCCACAGAATGATAAGAGCGCATGTTTTAATAAGTCATTTTATTATTTAACACTGTGTATTTAACTTCAGCACTGAAGTAGATGCATACAGTGAAGGACACGACAGCTTTTCTGGTACACTAATCAAGTACTTTAAATGAATTCCTCAGCTTATTAACGTTAATGTGGCAGCCAGGAACAGCACAGCACAACATTTTCATTTTTACTTATATGGAAAAAGTTTCAATTCTGCTGATCATTTTTTACCCAGTTTTAACATGGATTTAAAATCAAGCTCTTTGCTTTCGTCAAGCAGCACTTTTATGAAATGGTTACCGCACAATACGCATATTTTTTTTATAAAAATGTTACTCTAAATAAAAGATCTAAAAGCATTTTACGTTAGATAAAATGATCCCTGATAGCAGGAGCAGAGCTTTTTTCCTGTCAAAAAATAATATATATTATTTTCCCCACACTTTTCATTGTTTATTCTGACTTCGGAGCACAGATTCTCCAGCTGTCAATTCCACTTTGGATATTTTTGCCATTTGACAAAATAAAATGAATCCAATAAGAAAAGATCCTGATGACTGGTAGCGGTATAATTGTACTGACAGCACAATTCAACATTGAAATCTGTGAAATATTTATAGATCATTAAATGTTTAAAAAAAAATCGATGGTTGTCCTCAAAATGTACCAAAATATGTGTAGCACTCCAGAATCCTTTGTGAATGTCATGTCATTATACGCAACCAGCTTCAGCAGATTTTTGGGTTTTCATTGATTGTGACTTTGTCTACTGGGTCAGGATGTCACGATGATGTTCTCATGCATATATCCAGAGCATACATACTTTTGTAACACCTGCTTCTAGAAAACAGACACTGTAGCAAATACAGACATCACAGTAAAATCCCAATTAGTATACGAAATGTCAGACAACCAGTGTTCATTCAAATGCTGTTTAGAAAACTAATCTTGTCTAAACGGTATTATGGATGGAGAAAGAGCCAACAAACAAAATGTCTTACATATGGTGTATTAGAAATACACAAACGCCAATGGACCCACCATTTTACTGATGTTTTACTATTTAATTAATTTGAGTCTTCGCACCAAACTGGGAATTACATCAATTCATCATCATATTTCTTTAGGGATGATGTGCGTCACGTTTAGCCGCTGAAGTGACACTAAATGGATTAGCCTGTCAATCTCTGCCAAAACCTTAAATCAAATCAATGATGCCAGTTCCATTGAGGGCAATCCATACAAAATACTAAGAGATAACTTAAGATGGCAGCCATCTTAAAATACAGACAGCCTCTGATTTGTGTAAAGGTGCGCTATAGGAAAAATGTCAAAATCTTGAAATGTTAAAATATCTAAATCAGTGGTTCCAAAGTGCGAGGAAGTCTACATCAAGTGATCTTGTTTGGGGTTAAAGTCATGCATGATTCCAGTATTTGAAGGCAAATTGTAAAGATTTTTTGTTGTAATCAAGATTAATAGATTAGTGAGGCAGTTTTAAAAATAAGAAGAAAGACCTTGAGGCGTAGTGGTTTGACAGTCGGTGACACTAGTCTAATCAAGTTTACTCTCTTGGGAACTCAGTGTATGATGTGAGCTGAGTCAAATCATATTCAATTTCATGGGCAAACAGGGCTTCCTGTTTGCATTTCATAATGATAAAAAATGGAATACCATTCCTCCTTTTTCATGATGACTTGCAAAGTCTTAATTATTAAAGCAATTCTAGTTAACATTCATGACTCATCTATTACACCATGAGAACAGAGACACATTTTGTAATATAAACCAAACTAAAAATGCTCAGTCAAGCATTTACAATTCAAGAACAGTCTAGCTTAGTAATTATTGGGACCAATTCGAGACTAGGATGATTTAGGAAGCCTTTTCTGAATAAAATTGCATTATTACATGGGCTCATATTTAATAACAATGAGTTCATATCTATTCCATTTTAAGTGCTCTTGGCGAAATGTGAAGTTTTTTCACAATTCAGAATTTGCTGTAATTCATTTGTTTGTTTGAAAGATGCGCCCTGTTGGTCAATCTTGGTATCATTTTTTTGTACGTAGTGTATTAGTGTGTAATATTTACAGATATATATAAGCATTTTGCATGTTTTGATAGATGTTGAAAGGAAAGTTGAAAAGACACGGTTGCATTATCAAATGCGTTTGTATATCAGTTTTGCATTTGTTAACGCTATCGGGTAGTTTTAAGGTTGAATTTGGTGTGAGGAATATTTCCAACATGATAGAGCGTTAACTTTTAGCAGCAGTCCATAGTTAGTTCAGCTCTGAACTGCCGCAGTACGTACCTATACCTTTAACAAAAACGTTCACATATTGATCCTGTGGACATTTCTCGTTGAAACTGAAACAATGTTTTTAAGACCAGGTTGGTTTTGTCAAACCATAGTTACACAGGATTTGAACAGGAGCTCCTCGATTCTTAAGTACATGTTCTTCAATTAATTGTGCGAAAATTACAATCCATTAATCGAAACTCTACATTTTTTATAAAAAAAAATTATTTTCTTTTGGAGACTACAGTGATATGTACTTATTGGAACATATTTCGTGACATGCTAAAAAGTGCAATAAGGTACCTTTACAGTCCACAGATATTTAAATTCTGAACCGCCGCAATACATACCTATCAACGTAATAAAAATGTGCCATGTATTGAACCTTTTAGTGCCACGTAGTGGACATTTCTCTTTGAAACGGCGGAGAAACATGCAGTGAGGCACGTAAAAATGGTGTCGTGCGAAAAGTACACAGAGGTAAATATTTTTTGTAACCGGGTTGGATTCAAACCGTGTGCCGGAACACTTAGGCAACACAAGATTTGCTGTTGTTTTTGTGCTGGGTGAAAAATTGTTGCTAGAGGAAATTTGGCTTGCGGGTGACCTCTCATTAACAACCTGTCCTCTGTGATAGCAAGCTAGTAAATCTGTTCTAAAATGTATTTTCTTTAAGGGTTTTGGAATGTCTTTGAGCCCCTTGTTTAATGAACTGATGCTAGTGCTTGGACCAAACCTCTTTTTAGACCTACGTTTCCACTTAACTGATTTGTGAGCCACATACTGTAATGATCAAATACAGTAGTTAATTAGATAACCTACACCCCCAACCCTCAAAAACAAACCAAAAAAAAATCAATATTGCACCACTGGAATTAAACTGGTTCATTTTAGCAGAGAGCTTCTGCTATGTCAATGCCTACCCATTACTTACGTAGGCATCTTTCTCCATTGATGGCCATAAAAAAAAAAAGATTTTCTTAAAACTATTTTTAGTGATGACATGGATAACTTCTTGTTGTTAGTTTTCTTTTGCTTTCCCTAATTTATGTCTAACTTGTTAGGCTTGAAGCATCGTTGTGCGGACTGATTTGTATGACATCAATGTCCTGTGAGAGCAATTCAATAAGATATGGAGCCGTCTGCTTTCTATAACTCTCACGGTACTTTGATGTCACACAACGATCAGTCCACACACATTAGTCACAATATAAGGACGGTGTGTTCATTTCCCACACCCTGTGTGGGTGTACGGCATTAGTACTTGTTTTTAATATCCCAAGCCATAATATAATCAAGGCTTTTTAAACAATTTTTGGACCAGACTGCCTTGGCTTATGAAATTTGTGTAATTAATTATCCCATATCCAAAAACCACCAGAAGATTTACACCTAGTAAACTCTCTCGCTCTCTCTTTTTCTAGATAATAATTGGGCTCTGGACCAATTACTGAACATGGAGTTTGTGTACTTCCGTTGTTGCATGCACACACTGAGAAAATGCCATTGAGATTAATGAGAATGCTAATCGACAGCTGTTTCCAGATCATCTGGACCATTTTGGTAGAAAACATGAAAAAAAAAAAAAAAGAGAAAGCCAGATTGGATACTGGTACCTGGTCGTTCCAAAGGGGCTCTGCGTGCTTTTACTTCTCAAAAACTGCTGATTCGAATATCTCAAACTTTGTGTGAAATATTCATAATCTAACAGTAGCTCTAACAGATCCGTTATAGTCCACAATTGCTATAATGATCTCAGTGTTAATGCATTACTAAATTAGGTTAATATTATATGTCAAAGTTTCTCTAAAGCACTTTGTGTTGCACACACTGTTCTTTTGGTTTCTCTGCAGCTCCCCCTTACGTCTGACTACTTAAGATAGGAATACCTAAGGCCCCTGCCTGCAGCATTAGCCCCAGAATTCTCCACAAGCAAAGTACATTTACAAGACTGGGTCTTAGTGACCTAGATTTGTCAGGTCAGATTCATCAAGTCACTTGCATTACAGCCGCCCTGTCAAAAAGTGATACTCATATTCACAACATGACAACTCATTTTAGAGCAAGTTGTGCAGATTCATGCTCTGTCTTGGATTGGAGGAGGCACGAACGGGTCATAGTTAAGAACGCGGGCTAGTGAACATGGAAAAGAGAGGGATATGTTATCTGTGGCCTGCGGCGTATTCAATTCACTGTCATACCCGTAGCGCTTCACGTCTTAAACCCAGTATGTCAAAGAAAGCTCAGTCGCACTGGTTTTTACTGGACTTCTTGTTGAGTACAAAATGGCCCTCTCTTTCTGTTGCTCTCTTCTCTGTAATTTCTTACTGCACCTTGACACAACTTTTTATTGGTCCCTTGTGGCCTGGGGCATATTTCCACGGAAACAGAGGCCGAAACAGCGGATGACAAATTGCTCCAAGGTGCTGTTTATTCACTCTCTTGCTTTTACAGCAATTCCAGCCAATTATTTTGAAGTCTGACACTTAAAGCGCAATCAGCGGTGGATCATTATCTGGCGGGAGTGATAGCCAGCAGCCTCCTTCCCTGGTTTGCCCAATTTGGCAGGGAGATTGCAATTAAGGGCGCACAACTCTTCCCTGTCTCAAACTTTCTTCACGCAGTTATCGCTCTTGAAACGTCGAATGTCCCTTACAACTTCTCTGCATGAGAGATCGTGTTTGAAAGCGGATAAGGCAGCCTGGAACTTATAACCGATCCATCGTGATGACATGCACAGTTGAGACATCTGATTTCTGACAGGGTTTGATGTTCTCTTGGTGTGATTTACGAGGTAACGCTGATGTTCAGAACAGTCTCAGGTGAGAAGAAGGGAGAAAAATGCAGACCCCGCAAGCCGGTCTTTCCACAATGTCACCAAGCCTGTTGGAGATAGCATTCGGATATAGATGTTAAACCTTGGATTATTTGTGCAGCAATAACCTCAGGCGTCCCGCTGCTAAGACAGGCGTCCCTCATGGAGCAAATTCCAACAGCTGTGCAATGTCCTTGTGATGAGGGAAGTCAGGAGAGGACGACAGGGAAAGGGAGGAGCATACCTGAATAAACGACCAATGAATATTCACTATTGTTGTATCCATGTCAAGCTTCCCTGTCGTTCAATAAACATACAAATTTCCCATCAAAGACCCAACTGGTATTATGTAATAGACATTTGTTTTCTGCCAATGAGTGAACAGTTTTGCTATTCCAGGAGTAAAATGCGAAAACCCCATTTGTTTTGCAAAATATTGAATTTCTTTTTTACCCACTGAGACTCCTAAAATTTCTCAGATTACAGGAACTCATCAAGCAGTTCCCATAAAACCTGCTTACAGCAGGCTAATTACTCTCACAACCGCCACACGCATTACTAATTACTTATCAGATCATTAGCCCATTGTCAGAACTGAATAAAGATTTTGATATTACAGATTAAACTTTGTAACCGAAATTCAACTTCTAGTGATGCCAGTCTATTGGTAGAAGCAGCATGGACTGTATAGTTGAAGTTACCCTACGTCTTCCTTCAGGAATACCATGCATGATACAAAACATCTTCCAAACTACTTGGTAAGTTGTGTTTGCTCATCGATATCCAACTTTGCTGTGGGCTTCAGAGCAGGTAAATTAAGATTTTTTATATCATCGTACAAAAAAAGTATAAAAGAGCTATAAATATCTACTTTTGAGTCTCGACAACCTGTCAAGTGCTTCGCCTTTTGCTTTCACAATAATTTTATGCGTTTCAAAAAAAGCATCACATGAATGCGTTTTAGATCCATCTACTTTTTACCTTGTTCTGAAAGCCAGATTAAAACGGCTTCAACTAGGTCAGTGGTACAGTTGTTTCATTTTCAGCACTTACACTGCTACAGTCTTGTGTTAAGCTGCCCTCTACAATACCATCAAAGCTAACAAAAACATTTAGCAAGGTCTTGGATGCGTAACAAGGAAACTCTTAATGCACCAAAGTAATTTTATCTAGGTAAGAGGGGACCGGAAAAAGACGCTTGAACAGAAGTCTACAAATACAACACAGAGCAATAGCAGCATCTTCTGGTAGGATGTACCTACTAGCTACAAAACAGCACTGAGAAAAAAGAGAATTACACCTTCCGGGACTAAATGCAAATATTGAAGCACTCAATCATCAATCAAAATGCAACAGGAGGTCTCTATTATACATCTTCATAATTATTGTCATAAGGGAATTTGAGAAATTAGATCCTTTTAACATATATTAAATATTTCTCCTAGACATGAATATCAAATGAATACCTTTGCCTCACATTTTTTTTCATTTAAAAAAAATATTCTCAAAGCAACACAATTTTCTCATTTTTAAAATTTAGAAGCGAACTCAATAAAATGATGCATTGCTCTCAGACTTTTCACCTTCTCTAGAGACTGGTGCTCCGTTATTTTTCTCATCTAAAGTTCATTAAAGATCTCAAAAAAAGAACATACTGTGCACAGATGTTACCTTTTTTTAAAACAAGCAGGTATTTATATTTTATTAAGCTGCTAAACCCTTCCTTATGAAACGTGAATGAAAGAAAAAAAACAGTTTGTATAATGAAGTCTTAAAAGAGATTATAACAAAACAATAATCATGTTTCTTATACTACATTCTCATGAACTCTTTTCTGCTCAGAACTTCTCCTTTTGGAAAAAACAGTCAAGAAACTTTAAACTAAAATGAGATCTGAAAATAACCTCCAAGTCTTCAGAGTTTAGGAAAAGCTACTTTTCTTTTAGTGCGATGTTTGTGGGAAAAATATAGAGAAAATAGGTGTGAATATCAGCGATAAATAGAATATAAGAGTTATAAGAGAATATAAAAAATCACAAGTCACAGACCACAGGACTATAATTAAAAATAATAATAATAATAATAATCATAACATTAAAGACATAAAGTTGGTCCCTGTTCATTAAGAGATCATGTGGGTGTCAGAAGATAACTTTAATTGTGTTTGCTAATACTGTGTTGATTAGTTTCTCCGCATACCCCTGTTTATAAAAGCAGCCATGTTTCCAATACCCTTCAAAATGCGCAAATTAAAATTGCGAAGTGAAAATACGCCTAACGCGGCTAATTTTGCCAACACTCCCAAATATTGCAAAAAAGTTGATTATTCAGGATTTGAAAAAGGGATCATTCGCAAAACTGTAATGGAAACAGGTCATTTTCAGGTCACATGGCGTATGTAAAAAGTCATATGATCATTCTTCAGTGTATTGTAACCTCCAACAAACACTTAATATGTTTTTCGAGTATAACGGGGCTTTCCCTGTCAGTAATGCTTAGACAGTTTATATTGCACACTTCTGCAGTCAGTCTGGCTCTCAAACGGCCACTGAAGCTGTTTGTAGCCACTCGGTTAATGCTCGTGTTTATTCCAGCTACATGCTGCTTCTGTAAAGATAGATGCATACGCCTCCTTTGTATAAATATATATACAAAATCCATCAAATCCCGTTGCCATGACTTATTGCGAGAGGCAAAAGGTTACATCTTAGTCGAATAACATTGATTAATGCGAACACAGTCATTTCACAATACTTTTTCGTAGACATTTATTATATATTGCCAAAGTTTTGCGCAAACCTGTAATGGAAACACGTCTACCGATGACCGCCATAACTTGTGTGACATGCATCCTGCCGCCAGAGGACTGACTTAACCCATCTCACAACCACCCACTTCCTGTTTACTCTTAACTGAATCCAGCAGTTGAAAAAACATTTCAAGATCAACTTATCAATCTTGCTTCTTCATCAATGTGCTTAACAACTGAATCCCCTGAGGCAATGCAGATTACTCACATATGAATGACAGCAGCATCTACAGCACAGAATCTGTTTACAAGCTCAATAAAAACAAAAACAGTACAGGGAATCCTCTTAACTTTTCTACTCATAGCTTTACTCTAGCAGTTGCTGTCATTTAATAATGAGCTACCATGTTACAGCACAACTCTAAAGCTGCAGTGAACCTAATGCATGACAAAGTGGTACAAAGACTAAAAATATCAGCTTGACCATGCATACGGCCTACAAAGCCATCTGGAAGGACATCTTGCAGCAGAGTATCCCCAGACTTTTTATAACTTGGGATACCATCATCCTGTGGCTAGCCACCTTATTGGAGCCAGGGATAACTCAATCCCTGGTCTACATATTGTCTGCGATACAACTATAACCTGAACTCCATTTCCAGTGCTTAACAAAAATGTTGAAATTCTCGAAAGGACTACATTGCACTCAACTGTCTGAGGACTTCAACAAGGCCAAGGCCATCCAATTACCACCTCACTGGCCATGGACTGCACCATAGAGTTCCAACCTATCCCAGAGCAAGCTAATCAATGTCTTCAGGATCTTTAGAAAATCACAGGTAGGTGAGTTTCATGGTTGGAGCTAAACTCTGCAGCACATTGGACCTCCAGGGTAATATGGCAATACTTCATCAATTAAGAATTTTCCATGATGTCCTAAACCATTACTTTATCACTTACATAGACCTACAACATCCTGATTTAGTCCCAGACCAGAGAGCAACATGTTCCACTTGCCAAGATAGTACCAACTATATGTGAAAGCTAAAAGGTGCACATTCAAGCAACTACAGATTTCTGGGATTTGCCCACTTCTTTAGATGGTTCATCAGAAACTATAGAAACTATATAAATTTTTTTTGTTTGTTTTTTTTGTATCCTATATTTATATGGGCAGATCTTGAGTTCTCTTGTAAATAGTTATAAATCTGAAATGTCTAATAAATAAAGAATCATAAGAAAAAATCTTGACACTATAGCATCATTACTTACCTCACAACTTTCAATAAGTCACAATGGAACAAATCAGCATAAAATATGTGTATCTAGGACCCCGAAACCACAGAAGCGGCACCTCCACCACCTCAGGAGATTAATGGATCTCTTGCATACTTGAAGGAAATCAGGGACTCTAAACAAAGAAGACACAATACTTGGTGGATTGGGAAGGATACATAAAAGAAAGTCTCTGATGTGTATGTTAAGTTTTAACTTAAAATACCCCACAGATTATTTTGTTAACACTTTTTTGGTGGTCCCTTTTGAAAACTCTGTTGACAGTAAGTAACTTTGCACCTACGTGTCAACTAACTTTCATTAGAGTATAAGTAGACTGATTATTATCTGCTAACTCTTTATTGTGATGATCTACCAACAGACATTCGACTGTTTACAGGTAACTTTTCAAGAACATGTCAACTTATTCTAACCCTAACCCTATCGGTGAACTAATACTCTACTAACACTCTACTGAGAGTCAGGAGATATGTAGTTGCAATGTTACTTATAGTCAATAGAATGTGTTAAAGAGGCCATCAAAATAAAGTAAAAATATTATTTATTATAGCTTTATAGGCCAGTTTAGTGTATGAGCTAGTTTTTGTGTTTGTCCATTTAAATGCTGGTGCTCCTGGCCCCATTTTCAGCAATGAAAAGGTCGGGAGCTCACGAGTGGTCATCTTAACAAAAGGTGTGAGTTTTTCTGGTGAATCTGGAACTGTTTATGATTTCTTGGAATCAGTAGGTGGATTTTTACCATTATACTGTAAGCTGGTTATTTTTGTGCTGGCTTCAAAATATGAAAGTAATTTTTACATAATAGGTCCCCTTTAAAAGGTTTATTTTCCCCTTCATGTGTTCTGGTGTACATACAGTCCATAATTATATGGACACTTTATATCATCTGGTGAATAGCCAGTATCATGCTCTGGAGCGCGAAGGCATGATTTAGCACATGCTATAGATTTCCACACTGGATTTTTATGACCCATAAATCCACAGCCATTGAAGCAAGTCTTGTCTATAAAACCAAGTGCTATAAAATCTGTTCATCTCAGTGAACTAAAATAAATAAAATTAATTGCATTTTATGCTTCATTGAGGGCATCACTACAGGGTTAAAGATCGACAGTGATTTGAACGCGCTAAACAGGAGTTAACTGCGATACAAGTGATGATGCGAACCGAATGTGTTGGTTCAACGTACAGAGGACATATCTACAGGGTTTGACTCAGAAACCAGGCAGAACTGAGCTTCTCCTTACAGCACGCTAGCAGCAAAGCAGTTGAGCTGAAAGTGCCATAACCGCCAAAGCCCTTGAGCAAGATGGCAAGACCTGCTGAAATATTTATCAGTGAGAGCCACATTCACAGTTTAAATGCTGAATATGGCACATCAAACAGGGTAAACTGAGGCTCAACCCCTACATGCTTGATGCAAGAGAAAAATCCTCACTGGTTCTTATGGAAGCACAAGCAGGCATATTTGAGCTTTTTGTTTATTATATCTGAAGCGCTATATGTGTGTGCATTGATCAGTGTGCTAATCTCAAAATTGAATCTGCTAATATATTTAGTGATATATTAATAATACTCTTATAATGTATTCTAAATACGGGCTTCATAGAAAGTGTTACGGAGAATAAAAAAAATCTTTATTTGTGCTCCAAAGATGAACATAAGTCTGGTAGGTTTGCAATGCAATGCGGCTGTGGAAGATCAGCACATAGAAGCTTCTTCAGCATTCTGATCCTCTAATCCAATGCCTCTTAAATCTGTCCCGGGGACCCTATACTACTTTTTGAGTCCCCAGGACAGATTTCAGAAGCACTGCTCTAATTGGGCTCCAGTAAAGTGTCCTCAAACTCACTTCAGCCAGCATCGCCAGTCTGGACCTGTTCCAGGCGAAATCTAAAAGAGGCCGGTCAAGACAAAGTGCATCAGTGTTAAGAATTAGAACAGGACTACTTTCTGTCTGGTCCCAGAACCTTTTAAAGTTTTAAATGCACAGATACAAGCAGACTCTCCCTGTACAGAGACTGTGACCTCAATAATGTGTGTAACATTTTTCTTCTTTCCCCCGTCCATCATGATTTCATTTAACCATACTGAACACAGACGATTAACAGTACAAGAGCAGGCCGCACAATGGCTCTCTGATTAAATTTATGTTTTAGGACTGAGCTACTGTAAATCTCCCCCATACTCTGCTCCTCGTGGACAGACATGCAAATAATAGATGGCCGTGGAAGCCGTTCCAATGAGAGACTGCATTCTGATTCTCACAAATAAATGCACAAATATAGAACAGGCCTAACTGAGCACTCACGTATTGTGTGCCGGCCCAAAAAGCTTCTGATGTGCTGACCACAACATGCAACGTGGCCAAATTTCATGGATTACATGGTGTTTAGCTCACAATGCTTGAGACTGCGGCTCCATAGAAGAGCAGCGGTCTCTGATCCAGGACCCCAGCGGTTCCATGCTACTTTTCCCGTCTGCCGGAGAGGCCTGTCTGAAAGGATTCACCAAAGCAGAAATAAAGACAGAAACATTGTGTGGATAGTTTGGACTAGTTTAGAGAACGCAAATACGAAAACAGAGTGTGATGAGAATTTTTACTGGGCTCTTTTGTGTTAGCCTTGCTTAGTCCAGAGAGTGAATTTTAAGAAGGGACAGCCATCCAGAAAATGTTCCAATTTCATGGGTTTAAAATATAGCGTCGTTTATTGATGTAGGTACTGCCTGAACAAGTCTTCTTTGTCGGTATTACAGCTGACTTTTATTATCTGTACAGTAACCACTGTGACTTTCTATTGGCTTAATGTTTTACTGAACCTAAGACACAGAATAGATAAAGTTACTGTTTACAAGCTCTTGGTGACCGTATGTAAATTTTTCAGGCAGAACAAAGCCGTTTTAAGCTTCTGTTTTAAGCCCCTCAGGATCAGTGGATTAGCACAGAATCACGGTTTTACACAAATTATGGTAATTAATTGCATTTCAGGACATCTTACAAACCTGAAAGTGAATGGCTAATTTTACATTTTAAACCACTGCCGTGGTGAAAAAAATTATTTACCAATATTTTTTAACAAGACGATTTTTTATTGCACAGTATCACATGCATAAAGTGTATGCAAAACCAGCGTTGAAGCTGCTGAATATATTAAATAATATTAAATATCATTGAGTTTCTCAATGAATTCTAACCAAAGACATTGCTTTAATTCTCACATATATTAGCGTTCTAAAAGCCACACTTTTTCCTGCCCAAAATGTAGGTTCATACCAAATTTGAAACACGACTTTTTTGGCAGCAGTTAGTACAGCAGTGCACTGAGAAATCGTGTGCTGATTAGCATTTGCGCTAGAAATAACCCTCTCGCATATAACTCGCATCTCGAAATTGGTGAATGATTTGGCGTTCAAAGAACAAAGGGAATAGACAGGCATTGTGAGACACATGTAGCAGCACAAGCCTGTAGAGAAGTTCATAGCGTAAAAGATGATGGGCAGGGTTTCAGGCATTTCTTGAGACTTACAGTCATGTGTGTTGGAGCAGGGTTGGAGATTTCTGTCATAATGCTTTTTTCAGTGTTGCAATGTATAACTATCAGTTGAGACCAGGAAATCCTCCTGAAATATTGGATGAGAAAATAATAAGGGCTGAAGGTGTAGTGAAATGCAGCATTAAAAAGTGTATAAATCACTAGTTCTTTTAAAAAGACATTGTCCAACACCAGTGGTCTTGCCTCCCTTTAATCCATTGAGTTTTAATAGACCCCTAAGGTAAAAATCGCATGAGTGGAGGCAATACATCCATCATGCTATGACTGACCTATTATTCTGTTCACGATGTCCAAGAGTCTGTCAGGATGAAAAAATAAAGCTGTTAATATGAAGACAAACGAAAAAGTAAATAAACAGCTCACTCACTTGGATATCGCTGATTAATTTCACGTCGGAATCACTTGAAATGCGTTGCTGTGTTCTTATAAATATCATTCTGCTTTAAATTTTAAATTGCTTAAAAGGCACTACTGTGAAAAGAACTACGACTGGTTTAAATAGACCATTTATTGTTATATCATTTCAGAACACTGTATGCAACTGGAACCTGTAACTAACTATAGTATAACTGGCCTTGAAGGACAGCAATAATTTTAATTTAGAGAATAGAGTGACCATGAAGCCTTTAACAGATGGCGAGTAGCTCAGCTATTAAAGCAAAGAGCGTGTCTCAGAAGAACAGGTACCACAAAGAGGGGGATGAGAGAGATGTTTTATTTTAGGTAAATGTGTAAGCTAACTTGTCCATAGAAAAAGTAATCTTGAATGTTTATTGTTTGTGTGTAAATGTAAAACTGTTGTAGTGTTTTACTTAGTATACACCCATGTAATAAGCAAAGACCCTGGTCGAACTCATCCTGACAAACTTTACTTTGCAGTAATAATGGGCTTAATGTACAGTATATCCTATAGCAGATGGTGTAACATTATGTGCTTCAATGCATCTTTAAAAATCTATTATAAATCTGCAATTCTCAATTATGTTGCTATATATAATGTCTGTCTGTCAGTAACACACTGCACAAGTCAAAGCCTGAAAACTCTGCCTTCATAAGTGTAGCAGCATCTCAGTAAGCCAGTGGAAATATTCTTTGCTCCACAACGTCACACCACAGGAACAGACGGTTCCTCGAGATGGGGCGTTCCGCTGTATTGAATTTAATTTGTCAAAAATGCCTGATACAGCAAAACATCTTTTATTTATCTGCTTGGTAAAGCCCCTTTTTAAATGAACAACTGAACCTGAGAACAGCGTGCCAGACTATCTTTCCTTTCACTCACTGTAAAATTCATTTTTATGCGGCTGCTGCTTCCCCCCCATGGAACCCACTGAAGGTTCTCATACAAAAATATGTGTGTTCTGCATTGACTGTCATCGGTATTACAGGGCTACGTTAATGGTGCATTGGGCAACATGTAAGCATATTTATTGTAACAGCTTAAACAGTGGGTGCTCTATGTCAAAAAAATTGCTCGTGTACCCTCAGATTAAGATTGTTATAATGTGTCCCAAGTACGGTTTAAATATGTTGAAGCATTTCAGACATGCAGCCTAAAGTCCATTTTGGTGTGCACTTTTTGATGATAAACAGTTTGGTCCATTGAAAATCTTTTTATAATTTTTGGAAGATTTGAAAAAGGTTGAAGGTGTTCTGAGCCCGTTTTGGTGAAAATAACATAGTCTTAAGGACAAGTTTTTGTGTTTTTCTTGAGACGTTTTGGAAGGTTTTTTATGATAGAAATTGACTTCAGGGTTAGTTCATCACAAGCCATTAAAATGACACAATTATTTTGTTTCTGTCCCTTTTAGTTCAAAGGTTATTTACAAAAACATGAGTAGCAATATTTGATTAAAAAAATTCTATTTGTTGTACAGGCTGTCCTCCATCTGTATGCCAAATTAAATAACTTTCCTGTAAGTGGTTCTATTGGCTGCCATAAATTCAATGGTGCGATAAGACAGAAAGAAGTGCAATAAAAACACTAAAATTTGCACCTATCTTTTTTTCGCATTCTGATTTTGACATGCCAACGCAACCTTTTTCAGCTTGTCTCTCCAATGAACACATGCATAGCTTTGTTCAGAATTCTGCATTAAGATGACTTGAATTTAAAATCAACAGCTCTGTTAAACGACCCCCGAAAAATGCTGCCAAGGCACACTTGCCAACAACAATTAGCCAATCAAGATGCAGTACTCGCTCCCAAACCCACCCTCCCATCTGTGTAACCACAGCTCTTGCCTATAACTGCCACATTCATCTTTTTTGTACTCTTGCATACTATGATTTATCAAATCAGCAAAGGTTATTACACAGAAGGGCACTGGGGTGGTGATGCATTCTGTGATTCTCGGGAGTTGGCTGTTACGATGATCAAAATAAGAACCCTTTGTATTAGGCAAATAAATCTTGAAGATGCCTTGAAGATGTAAATACTCTCCAAGTGTGGGGGTAAGGAGCAGTGGATCAGACTGACTTGAGCAATGAGGGCACCCACCCTGCATAGTGATGCTAATTGAAACACTCAGGGAATTGCACATCTCAAATGATTGACAGCTTTAGAACAGATTTATGATGCAGCTCACATGTACATGAAATATTTCAAGCTTGTCCCTATACCACTCTCTTTGACATCAAATCTATTTTTATAGCACTTCTTTCTTAAAATGATGTCAATGCATTCACGTTTGTTGCATCATTTATTATTATTACGTAAACATGGCCAGCCTCTCATATGTAAACAAATCAAACATGTCATTTATTTTAATATTTTTGGTTATACTCGCGAACATAAAGTGCAATTACGGCCATACCAACTGCATCTAAAATGTATAGGTGTTTTTTACTTTTGTTGTAAGTTTAAAAGTCTTTGCAAATCCCTTATTATATCCCTTATATTACAAACATATTAATATAAATTTAGTATATACAAAGGATACCAAGAGAAGGCAAGGGATATAGTGCCTCTTCGGAAACAAAACAATGCAAATATTGCAAAAAAAAAAAAAAATGTGTTTAAATCACAAATTTGTCCAACACTTTCCAATGAAAGTTACAGTTACAGTGTGAGGCAGCATCTCTATCGCCTCTTTAAACCATTTGTGTTTTAACATGCCCCTCATTGCAAAAGAGAAACTTGACTGTTTTCTTGGAGAGAACATGTCCAGTGTCAAATGCCCAAGGACCACACTCATTAGGCATTGAAAAGGCAAGAGGCATTGCATAACCCATATGGCCTGCAGGTCCACTCAAATAACCCAAATAGGGTAGTCACTGCTGTATTTACTTAATCGTGGCATTTCCTAGGGCATCAAATGATTGCTTTAAGGATGTTCTGGGAAACAAGGTCCTGTACATGTTGCATGATTTCTTGAAAGACTAGTGGGGAATGTGCCTGCGGTGTCTTTTGATGGGCTGGGCATCACCATTAGAGAAGCAATGAGAAAAGGCAATGGTGTGGCCAGAAGTCACTCTCTGACTTAATAACACATCTGTGTTTCTCTAGAAGCGCCCTCAATTTCAACACGTTTGGCTAGCAAAGATTCCAGATTAACCTCTACTGGGATTGGGTCGGATAATCCATCCAATCCAAGCTTGACAATTACACTTAACTTTAAAACTAAAACCAAACAAACCCAACACCAGATTCTTCAGAACAACTTCCGCTTAAGGTACATGATTGCGTTCTCTTTTTGACCTTTTTGACATATCAGTGATAAAATACATTTGTACTGTAGCCCTGAAGTTAATCAGCCCTCAGCACAGCAGCATAGGAGGTTAATCACTATGACTAACTTTGAGGCAACTGTCTGCGAAACTGACCTTAAAACGTCCACCTGCTGTTTTGACCCACATGTTTAGTTGTCTGGGATCCGACCTGCTAAAGATAGCCTATTCTTCACTTGATTCTGACATTTTTCCAAAGGCCTTTCTAAAGAACAACAACCTGGCTAACTGTAGTCAAGTGAAGTCAAGTGGGGTCTGCTTTATTGTCAGTTCTTAACACACGTACAGCACATACATACAGAGAACTGAAATTGCTTTGCTCTCAAACTCTCAGCTTCCTGACAGCCTGATGTATGAAGCTGTCAATCAGTCTAGCCTGGAGACTCCGCAGTCTCCTCCCTGAAGAAGCTGCGGTCAGGTGGGTAGGATCACCTGCAATGCAGAGGGATTTGCGGTTGAGACGGGTGTTGTAAATGTCCTGGAGGGATGGGAGAGAGATGCCAACGAACTTCTCAGTGGCTCTCACTATGTATTGGAGGCACGAAACCGCACAGGGATGCAGCTGGTCAGGATGCTCTCGATGGTGCCTCTGTAGAAAGTGCGCATGATGGGGGCTCTGGCTCTTCTCCGTTTGCGGAGGAAGTAGAGAAGCGGCTCTAGTTTGAACAACTGTAGACGTATCACATATTTCCCCTTAATTAGCCTGGTAATAGAGAAAGATGCTTTCAATCAGTTTCAGCATTGGTATTACTTGATCTATTTGGTAATGTTGACCAGAACATACATAATTAAAGTCTTTAGGATCTCTTGAAAAGTAAAAGCAGGTGTATTCGATTAGAGTTAGAGTTCAACTTTGCAGGACAGCCAATCGCAAGAAGCAGGGTTGGGCGTGCAAAGGGTTAATCCAAGATACACAGGCAGATCAGGAAACAGAAAACAAGGCGATATGAAACGACCAGACTTAGGCTAGAAACTAGGACTGTGTAGCGACATGCGCTAAACAATACTCGACGTTGAATGAGAGAAAGCCCAAGGTTTATATAATGTGAGTCTGATTGGAAGCAGCCGTGCGATGAGTGAAATCAGGTGTGTGTGAAAATGAACCACATTGCATGTAGTAAAACTGTGGCGGTACAAATGGAAATAAAATTCCAATAAAAAGGTAGCTACATATTCATTTAAAATACGTAAGCATGTATAAAATACGATCAGTAACAGAAAAACTATACAAAAATAGATTTATTTATTCAGACTGCACATTTGGAAGGGGAATATAAAAATAAAATGGGAACATTTCAGCAGGTGGTATGAGACGTGGGCCGTCATCGGTTTCGAAATGCATACTCCATGTGAAAGTGCTCCCGCGTAATATTTTACAAATGCCTGTTATAATAAATAACAAAAAGAATAAAAGCAGCCAGGTACGCTGCAGTAATACCAGCAAAAGAAAGGGCAGAGTGGATTCTCGTATTAGTTTTGACTGATATAAGACAGGTGGCAAGTCAGTAACACCTACTGTTCATTCCAAACGAACGAAAACGAACTGGAATCAGCTTCGATCGGATGTCAGATGTGCCCTGTTAGTCACTTCCTTTAAGTCCAGATTGAAAGCACATCTGTTTGACTGCGCATCTCCTAATTAAACTGGTTATCTGCTGCAGCGATTGCTCTGCGTCTGCTGTTCGCGTCCTGTTAATGTATATACACTTAATTCAGTTTTAGCTAATTTATTTTACTATATTTTTTAATTCTCTTTATCGTGACGATTTAACACTATGTATGAAATGGGCTATATAAATGAACACGCTTAAAACAACTGTTTGAAAAAAATTTGCAACAAGACGAACACTGCAATACTGCTTTGTATTCATAATATGTGGTCATTTTCACATTCAATAGATGCAAGATGGCATTAGTTATGAAAGTAAGTCTGCAGTGCGAGACATGAGAGCATTGTGAAACTGTTTGGCAAAACTTACAACTTTTGAGAAAATAATAACTAAGTAATAACTGTATTTATGAACTTTTTTTTTTATTTATACGCTCACCTGTTCACTATTCTCCATATGTCGCCTGGTGGTGTCCCTTATAACCAGTTCCTTATAATATTGTTAAAATGACAAAGCAAGTTACTGTCCATATGATTTTCCTTCATCAATATTAAATATTTTTAGTCATGCAAAGGGTAAAAACCGAGATACAGTTTTAAAAAAAAAATTTCTTTCCCAGCTAATCAGTCCATGTTGGATTTTAAGAAATAGCGCTTTAGGCAGTGCGCTCTAATCAATGTGCACTGTGGGTATAACTGAGCAAACAACTGTGGGGAGTTACATTAGAATTTAAACACAAAAAAGGTTCCCAAAATAGCTAAAATTCCAACTCAGTCAGAGTTTGCACTGTCTAGAATGTCATCCTACTGCGTATTGAACTAGAACAGGGAAAGGCACGTTAACATACAATACGTTATGCACGGCAGCTTTAAAAAAAGGAGCGAGACGGATCTCATACGTCTAGACCGCACGATCCAAACCGCCGGTGAGACAGTATGAGCTCCGTCCTGCCTATTTCGGAGGTGTTAATTAAACACTGTCAGCCTCTGGGACGTCATTGTCCACTACCTCATTGGCCCCTCTGCCGTAAATACATCCAGGGGCTCAAGGTCCCTTAGGCGTCTCATCAAACACAATGCCCTCCAAACACACACTCATAAACTCACTTCCTACACACAGAGGCGGACGGAACCCCTTCCCCCAGCCACCCTTTCAGATTTATAGAGGCTTCTGGTTTACAGTCAACTTGCCACCGCACTAAATAAATGACAGTGTTCTGCCAGGAGTAATAACCAGCATGTTGATGCACAAGGAGGGAGAGACGTCTTTGCTCGCTCCATCAGTCTCAGAGCACATCTTTAATATTATCTGCCTGCTTCCAATCCCAGGATAAGTGCTTTTACACACACACACACACACACACACACACACAAGCCATTCTACTGTTAGACCTCGCCTTGATGCAAAATGGTATAACTTCACGCTCCACTGTACGCAGCAATATCGGATAAAATAAAGGATATTTACTCTACACTTCCATATGTTGGACAATATCCGGAGACCCGGTTCAGTGCATGAGATTTGATTTTTCTCGAGGACAGAAGTGCCGTAAAAATATTGTGTGTGCGAGCGTGGGCCGTTTTTCCATAAACCTCAGTCACAGCAAGAGCAGTGTGAGAACACAGCTCATTTCCCAACAATAAATATAATAGACAGCAAATACTACAAATATTAAAGATGCAAAATGCTGTCATTATATCTTCACACACCTCTAGATAAGCGTGTTCAGTTTAACATCTGAAAAGATAAGGCCGTTTGTTCAATAAAACTATCTGCAGCTTAACAAAGACACCTGTGCCACCTAGTGACAGCAAATAAAACAGCATGTGACTGTTGGGTTTTGATTTGGATTCATGTTTTATTGCTAAGCAGGGTGATGCTATGCAATTAGTTTTAAATTAGCACAGTATGGCAAGATTAGCACCAGCGTGGCTCAAGCGTCGGACAGGGCTGCAGTTAAAACATCCCTGCTTTCGTTTCTTCCAAACTGCCATTCATGTTTGTATTTCATCCGGAAAAGCTCATCTTAAGACACCTTCTCTACCAGGAAGCCACTTGACATTCAAAGACAACACTGAACGTCTCCAGAAAATCCTGCATGTAAATGACGGAGACGCTGAAAGAAAAACCCGGAAATAAATGTTCCAATTGCAAATGCAAGTCGTGACGTTGAGAGACTTTTATTTTAAGCCGTCGTTTTAAATCGGCGTGTATGTACATTCAGAGATTTACAGCTGATGGCAAAATAGCGTCGGGAATTCATGTCATCAAAATCAAATCCATAATAGAAGGGAAAAAAAACAATCAATAACCTTTTTAAGAACAATCAGTGAGTATACATATCACTACTACAGAGATACCAGCTTGTGTGTGTGTGTGTGTATATATATATATATATATATATATATATATATAAAAAATGTGGCAGTAGGGCAAAAAAACAGTGCTTTCAGTGCAAAAAAACAACAAAGAATGATTCTCCTTATAATGAAGCCAGTTCTTGTGTCAGCTGCTCTTTCTCTTTCTGGAGTTTGATGATGGTTTGTTTGTTCTGTTCCAGCCGATCTTCCAGCCACTGAAGCAGCGGGCCGCTGATGGCCGACATCTGACTGCACAGGTTCTTAGTGAACACTGAGAAGAGCGCACACACACACACACACACGCACACACACACACACAAAAAGCGCTTAATGTCACAAATGCGAAATAAACAAGGCAAGTCCCACGCTTTAATCAAAAATACAAATAATGCATTAACCGACAAGGAAGCGGTTTTCGCAATTACCTGATCCGTTGTGTATCTTCGTGATCGGATCCAGGTGAGTTAAGCTGAAAAAAAAATATATATATATTGCATGAGGTCAGCATTCACTATGATTAACGATCCGAAACGCATCCGCAGGAAATACCTGTGAATCCTTCGGTATGTATCCTGTTCTTCTTGACAGAGGATTCTGGGAAGCTCCACGGCAGACTCCAGGCACACCTTCCCGATGGCTTCGTGTGGAACCACGTGGATGGGGATCTCAATCCGCTCATACCTTGTCACAAGCAGAGAAAGCAATTTCCACAGTTATGAGCACACCAAACGCTGAGAGAGCGGAAAAACAAACCACGCACACGTTTAGATCTCTGTCTGCGGAAGCTAAGAATCTAAGGTTTTGTGCTTAAATGCGTGAAATCAGCTTGTAAGGCGAATCTAAATGATGACGTATAGATCTGAGCTGCAAAACGAAAAATGCTAACTTTCAAATAAGAAGCAGGTTATTTACTCTGAGCCTTTCTGGGCTTGGACTGACTGGAAACAGGTGTACAGGACTCTACCGGTCTACAAGAGAAATAAAAGAAGACCATGTCAACAAAATGACGACAGAATAGCAACTCTTCGTTATCTGAGCTTAACGTACCTTTGTGTTTTTATCTTCTATGAAGCAGGAGAAGATGAGTCCCACAAAACCCTGGTCCATCATCTGATACATTGCTTGAGTCCTAACATCTGTAGAACAATTGGAATTTCATTCAAATGAAGGGAAGGTAATGATTCCACGCGTTAATATTAATAAAACTACTAACCGACATGTGACGGCCACACGGTGATGTGTGGATGAGAGTGGTACCAGCCCACGACCCTCATGGGACGTCCCGTCATCTCAGCCAACCTGTGCCCCGTATTAAGAAAATGGGCTAAAATAATATCAGGATTGCTCATAAATGACGTTTTGCCCAGTACAAGACTTAACAGTCCATTTTCATCTTAAACCTCTTCACGACCCCTCAGGCATTTTCTATAAGAGAAAAATTAATTCCCTTTTTTTTTTTCCAGTTTTCCAAAAATAATCAACTAATCCCAGGTTCTTATTTTTATTGCATGTTACGAAATGTCCCAAACATGAGCCAAAGCTGACACTTTTGATGGCATGACATTTCTACTGAAAAACGTATTAAATATAA
The DNA here is from genome assembly GCF_018831695.1 of Puntigrus tetrazona. NCBI lineage: Eukaryota > Metazoa > Chordata > Actinopteri > Cypriniformes > Cyprinidae > Puntigrus > Puntigrus tetrazona. Next base: position 16,500,311 of record NC_056719.1, read on the forward strand.
TATAAAGCCATTATTGACCCATACAAGTACTGTAGTTACATGCTCCTTCAGTCTGAGAAATACCGTGGTAATGTTTCTTTTTTAGTATTGCAGAATAAAGAAATAAACGATGTAAAGAGGTTATTAAGCAAAATAATGCATGCGTTATATGTAAGGGAGAGGATGAGAAAGGATATCTCGGCTTCGGTGGACGCTGCTGACAGCTGCTCCGGTGAAATCTCCACTCTGTCTTTCCTCTTGTCTGATCGACGCAGAATTATGACAGAATGAATGTGCACGATGCGGTTTGTGTCCACCTGTTAGGCATGAACACAGTCTCATAAACACAGCCGCGTTTATACAGAACAACGCGTCGTAGACAGAAGAAACCCAAACCTCGCCGATGCAGAGCCCCATTACTTCCTCTTTCTCCGTGCTCAGAGCGTGATTCATACAGACTAGAAACGCGTCCGACTCTAAATGTACAGCGCTCACGGCCATTATATGAAGCACGGGTTAACAGTGCGTCCGTTTTTCTGATTTGTTTGTTTGTTTATCGCTGTGCAGCACTTCCCCATCGGCGGAGCGCACGCGCTACATTCAATTCCTTCCGACGGGAAACAGGAGAGGGGGGAATCACGTGTTGATTTACGGTGACCGGAAAATATCAACTATGTTTTGGTTTATCTGGGAAGGCCACGTGACATCAAAAACGGTATCACAGAAATGAATTTCTTCAAAAAGTGAAAGTAAAATGTTAAATTTTGACTAGTGAAATATCACAGTAACTTGTCTTTCAGATGCAGTTACAGGTCTATCAAAAAAAAAAAAAAAAAAAAAAAAAAAATATATATATATATATATATATATATATATATATATATATATATATATATATATATATATATAAATTCCATTCTTACATACCAATAAGGTCAAGTCACTTTTATTTGTATAGAACAATTTACAATGCATTTGTTTTAAATTTTATGATTAATCATACAGCATTGATTTATGTATTGGAAATGTATTACATTAAACTAGGGTTTCCAAATGTAAAAAAAAAAAAAAAAAAAAGTAAAATATATCTAACCTGAATTTCATCTGTGCCCATTACGCAACTTTAAACTGTAAACATGTGTATGTGTGGTTAAATATAGCCTATTAAACTCTATTAACACGTCTTTAAAGTGAAGGTTTCATGTAAAAGTTCTAGATCACATTTTTACACAGATTTTGAGAATTTAAATTAGCTTTAAAATTATAGGCTACACTTAATGAATCCAACAAACCAGTCCGTAAGATATATATGACCTTAAACTCATCTTTCTCCCTCCCTCAATATCATCCAGTATACGTATGTATCCTCTTATTATTATTACTGATGACATTTATGTTTATGAAATGCTGTAGTGTTGTGTATTCGTGATGCTGTGGCGCATCTCTAGCACTAGAGGGCAACAGAGGGTCGAATATGAAACAGATGCGGACGCTATCTGTTTGTTTACGTTTATTTCGCTGACAGTAATGCATGTAAGCTAAGTGTCGTTGTAGCAGCATAAATCGAGATCACTATTTGACACCGTGTGACCGGAGATGGTATTGTTACTGGAGATACCGCTCTAAAAACAGATTTTAAAAAAAAGTTAATGTCAAGCATGTTCGGAGATTGGGGCGTTTTCTAGCCGGAAGACATTTGGAGTCGCACAGCCGGCGACGTCGACGTCTCCTCAGAAAGTGAGAGATTTAATAATTCTTACAAGCTGCAGCTCGCTGCTGTACTTATCTGAAAACAAAATGCCACAGAAAGATCCTTGTCAAAAACAGGCATGTGCCATTCAGAAATGTTTACAAGGTAGCTTCACGAGATCTCGATGTTAGGTCGACCTTGAAGACCGCAGGCTGTTTATCTGAAGCGGTTTAACCATCTTATGACCATCTTGTATTTTTAACAGCCAACAAATACATTGAACGCCTCTGCGAGGATGTGATCCGAGACATGAGGAAGTGCTGTGAAGTCCACGCAGGAGAAAACTCTGTCTGCTGCTCTGGGTTTGCCAAAGAACACAGATCTACTGACACAAAGACAATCATTTAATAGAAGGCTAAACAGCACGCGTGTATATTTGCTCCAAGAGATCCGAGGAGACTTTCATGGACATATGGAATACATATTCTCCAAAGATGTCAGTCGTCCTCCGCTTGTCTCTTCTTTTTACAATAAAACTTTAATTAAATCACCAAGTTGTCTCTGGCTCACATCATTTATTCAACCTAGTAATAGTTTAGCGAGGTTATCCTTACGAATTCAACATCCGGAACACTAACTGGACTCAATATAGGTGAACAGAAGCAATGTATTTCATAAATAACAATCAAAATAAGAGACCAAAAGGCGAATCGGAATGGTTTAACACCTGATTGTCTATTTACTTTAAACATTTCTGTCATTATTAATTAAAATTACAACTTTTATCGACCCCTCGGCCTTTAAAGTAACGTCCAGATTTATTACAAACAGTTTTAACAATTAAATGCACTTGGATCAGTCACCGTGACGTCAAACTTCAAGTTGAGATGTGAATTTCAAAGGGCCGATTTCAACTATTTACACGTTTAAACAAGCGGACTTTTCAAGTCTCGTGTCAAAAATAGTTTGTACCAAAATAATATAGCAAAACGTTCAAATGAACAAAAGCGTAACAGGGGTTTTAAGTGCATACTAAAGCAACGCACAGCCGAGAAACGGAGCGTACATTCTTAAATGTTTAGGAGTGCCGAGTTAAATACAAGCTGCAGTATCACACAGAAGCTGGACGACATCCTCGGGGTAGAAGACGTAACAACGAGAGAGATCCTACGAAGCCAGGCCGAGCAGAAAGCCACCGGCGAAACCTCCTGTGAGAACAATGTTGTTCTTGACAAAAACTTGCACCTGCGTGGAGAAAAAAAAAATTATATATATGCTTCTCATTCATACACTTAAAATAGGCTAACCATATCACATATAAGGTGTCACACAAATGAATGCCACTGATGTATAACACTGCTAATATTTATAATTGTTTATATACTGCTACTTATGTATAAACGCTGTGCATTTACTATCGCACTCAAAATATTCTCCAAAAAATATGACTAAAGACGTGTGTAAATAAATGACTAACAGTTTAAGTAAATAAGCTCCTAACAAGCTATAAACATTAGACTACTCTTCTGAGGTGCATGTAATAGTTTATAACTATTATTAGATGGACTACTGTAAGCTTTACTTGTGTATTAAACTGAAAGATGGCGTGTATTTTTCATCGGCCTCACTTATAGCTTCTGCAATGTGTGTGTGTGTGTGTGTGTGTGTTGAGAGTCTGACTGGCAGACGAGGTGGAAAAAAAAAAAAAAAAAAAAGAGACATACTATACTCTGCATTCAGTTGCATTTTCTTCTCAATACCATGAAAAAAAATCACGACGCTATTATACACCGTGATAGCGGTTTAAAGTGAGTGTGAGGAAATCATAAACGCAACTAGGATATTTTCTTACCTCGTTAAACTTGGTTCTCACTTCTTTGGGAGGCTTGTCTGAACTCAGCTTCAGCTGCTTCTTGGCCTTGTTCACGTCTTGCTCGACTCTTTTCCAGTCTACTTTAATGTAGCCTGTGTGATGAGCAATCTGAAAGCGCATTGGGAGATCGCTTACGTCTTTAAACGACCATAAATGATAATAACAGACTCTCGGGGACGAGAGTTATGATTTTTACAGCCTTTAGGAATTACCTGGAGCAGAAAGAAGCCGCCGCCTACAGCCGACGCTGCCAGCTTTCCGACTTTCTGGAACAAGTACCCTGCGCACCTGACGGAAACACAAGAGCAAGCTGCGTACTTGTACTCCACTCGGAGCTTAGACGCTCTTCTTAGTTCACGTAAAGGACTCACCAGCCGCTCACTCCTCCGATGGCCAGCTGCGTCGCCACGGAGTACTTCTCAGCAGCGGGCCCAGAATTATTTTTTCCGAACATTTTGTTCCACCACCTCTGCTTCTTGACATGCTCGGCCAGCTCCATCACGTCGAAGGTTTCGGAGTCTGTCGGGACACAGCAACATCCATTTTATGCAACGCATTTAAATCAATCCTGACAATATTCAATAAAGAAAAACGTCGTCTTTGATGCCGAGCGGATATATAAAATAAATTAATATTATTTACTCATTGTATTTAACATATTTATGTTTAGAAATTATATTGTTATTTATAACATTTATATTTTATTTTATTTAGACTATACCCAAGCTGCTTAGTACGGTTTTCTTTTGCACAATTTAATTTTTTGTACATGACGCCTAAATAAAATTTGCACAATTTTAAAACGGAACCCATTCGAGTTTTTATTCATTATTGCCGCGTCTCACCCAAAGGCATGGATAGCGAGTTTACAACAAGCATCGGGGTCTACTTGAATTCACTGTTGTGGGTAGAAACACGGGCTGAGATGCAGCGCAAGGTCAAGGAGAAAATCAGTTGAGATGCCACTGCTCTCCATCCAGGTGGGACACAGAGAGATCCGTCACTGTGAGCATCTCTACGTGATAACCCTGGCTAATGATGTAAGCTTGCTAGGTTCCAGACATAAGCCAGACACAGAAATAGCACACTGCTGCTGCCAACAGACACGGTATCGCTTTCACATGCATCTGAAGCAAAGAAAGAGGAGTCTGACGAGTCGTGCATGATACAACTAGCTTGACTTGGTCTACATCCAGCTAATAAAATACAATGCTTATGGTGGCTTTTGAAGATTTTGTTTGCATGCTGATATATTTGGGCGTCAAGCAGTGCTCATAATTGTTTTTCTGGTAGACACGTTCGAGGTTTCTCTTATATAATCACATATGAAGCGCGAGGGGCGTGTGGGTAAACATGACTCATGCCACAAACATTAATTGGTTTAGCATGTGACCTCGCTAGTGTGCGAATAAATCGTTATAAACGCTGTACGATTAAAACAATCTCTCTTCATCGGTGAAACAGTTTCTATACGCGGTTAAGACGTGCGTTTTAATGTAAACCGTGCTACTTCGCCTGCTGAAGGACGCTTGTTTACACGTGTGTCACCGTAATTCAACGACTCTCAAGGTCCTTTCGTGACGTGTAGGCTTGTCGTAACGTCTAACGGAGACATTAGGTAAGACGCGGTCTCATTTAAACGCTTGTTATGTGAGAAAACGCGAAAACCTCGACGCTTACCCTTCTCAGACATTTTCTTGCGCGTTTTCTATCCGGACGATAATTTCCGTGCGCATCCTCCGCGTCACGTGACCTGCGCAAGTAGGCGTGTCCGGTTCGACAGCGAAGTACCGCGAGAGTGATTCGAAAGCACGAGGAGCCGCGTGCTCTCGTGGGACTTTGACGGTCTGCGCCGTTTAATGTTTATTTTTCAAGCGAACCGTATTGAAATGTCAGAAATAATCCTATGCTATTTCATTTATTCATTTATTTGTTTTATCTAACTGGAAGACCAGGATCAAGTTTTCCTCAAGTTTCAATTGCACAGATGTTGCAAAAAAAAAAAAAATCGAAATAAAAAATAGGCTAATAAATAACATTAAATGTTATTTTTCATAACTGTCATTTATACATAACTGTTATTTACAATGACTTGTTGGTATGCAACCTTACGAGGTTTCAGACTTTAAGCTTTAATTCAAGGGGTTGAACAAAAATAATACACAGTCACCACATTGTCATGTAATTAGACAAATAAATATAATTTAATCTATATAAATATAATAAATATCAAGTGTTATTTGTTTGTGGGTCTTTCTGTGTTTTGTCTTCATCGAGTGAAAATGCAATGTCAGGAGATTGACTTGGCCATTACAGAATATTACACTTTTTTTATCTTCAAGCACTCCTGAGTTTCTTTTTCTGTATTTGGGTCCTATGAATCTGAGCAGACAGTGTATCTCTATACACTTCTACAGCTGCTTCGGTCTTCTGCCGTGCCATTAATATACGCCGGTAGCCCAGAGCCGCTGGAAGACATGCTCATCCATCAGAGACTTCTCCGCGTCTTTCACAGACGATGCTGTGTGCTTTGGATCATGAGCCCCTGTCTTTTCTGGTACAGGTTGATCTTCATTTCAGCGGTCTGTCGTTGTTTGCAGCTCGTGCCGAACCCTGCTGACGTCTGCTTTCGTCTGTTGTTCCTTCTCTTTGGCTGGATGTTTTTCTTTCTTCTTCTGTGTTGGGTCCTTTCAGAGTTTTTTCGACTATTGATCTGGACACTAAACGCCCCTGCTATCTCTCAGATGGATATTTTTTTGTTTTCGAGGCATTGTCTTTGGACCGGCTCTAAAGTCAACCCCAGACCTTTCACCTGCTTCATAATGAACCAGTAGACTGCACCTGTACATGAAATTGTCCGATTACTGAACCTTTTCTTTAAATTAAAGCTAAGAGTGCACACCACGTTCGTTATATAACTCTAACCTGAATGTGTTTTAGTCGACAGCTGAAATAGCAATTATGCTTTTATCCAAACTGTATGGTTTTGTCAGCAAGTCTTGCATTGCTTACTGCATAGCGTTAAAAGCGCCAACGTAAAATAATATAATTCATACATCTGCGTTTTTGCCGATTAAACCAGTGTTCACATTACATATTATAAAGATTGTGTGCTTTGAAACAATTATAATGTGGAATTTATATATATATCTAACTGCAATGAACGCTTGAGATAAACGGTTAAAACACAGAGAGAAAAACGTGAATTCATTAAAAAGAACAAACATTTTTAACTGAAGAAAGTTCTTCAAATCTGTTTAGTTGGCTCAGCGCGCTTTAGTTGGTTTAGGTCGGTTTAATCAAACAGTCCCTTTATTTTAAGTTGTCCTTGTTTCACATATCACACATACACATTATTATAAAAGCAATGAATTATGCATAATTGCATGCAAGTAGGCTTTAAAATGAAGTGTAACCATTTATTATATTTGCCAAATAACATTTTTCATTGTTATTTTTTTTTTTTACATAGTCAGGTAACAATGAAGATGATAAATACTCTCTAAAGCAGTTCTCTAACCTGTCCATAAACTAAATTAATACATTTAAGTAAGACTTGTCATTTAGATGCGCAGATGTTTACCTTTGGATTCATTCATTCATTCATTCATTCATTCAGCCTCTATCATAAACTGCGTCTGTTCCCTGAAAATACAAAAAACAAACCTTCTAAACCAATTTAATGTAATAAATGTATACAAAAGGTAAAGCTTGGCTCAGCTGATATTAGATATTAGCATTTTTTGTAAAGGATATTATTACAAAAAAATTGTTACTGTATGTCTGACAGAAAGCAGACGATTACCCCTTCCACTTCCTTTCTGCTTTTCTTTTCTTTTCTTATTCCTGACTGTATATTCATTTCTGTTACGTCGAAAGCCAATTCTTCAAGTCAATTATAAAATAACAACCGACCGTCGGTTCATTGAATGAATGCGAATGGATTTAACGAAGGTTCAATATTGGTTTGCATGTAGAGAGCGACGTTATAATCTAGAAATAAAGAGATGAACATCAGCGGGCTCACTTCCTTTCGTGATGAGGGAGTCCTTCTTTGAGGTCTGGCCACAATCACCAGGGTCATATCAGCATTTAAAGAAATAGCGTCCATTTAATTAAAGAGCATTGTTATACTCCGAAGCGCAGTACAGTCAGGTTTAAATTCACAATGTTTCATAGAAAAAGTAATACGCTTTGCAGATTTAAGAGCATCGTTATATTTGTTTCGATTTGTTAATCGATCGATTTATTTGTCCGCTTATTTTTCATCGACATATTTGTCGCAGTTTGGTGGGAATTCCCTGCTCTGCGTTCATCTCCACAATTTTTCGAATTACGTCATATTTTCACGACTGCTTTACGAACAGCCTACAATAATGTATCCACACGGTTTGGGATCAAATATTTAATCACACCAGAAGGAGTTTTCAAGCATCAAAGCAATAAAAGTTAAATATAGCTTTTTTATTCATTCCTTTTTTGATCCTGTGCCAAAATAAGGACTATCTCACGTATTTGCCATGACTTACAGAAGACACATTTTTGTCATTTTAAATCCGTTTTAAAACCAACTTTGTCTTTCACGTACTCTAATAAGCACAAGTGACAACAATGTTTAGTTTTTGTATATCAGTTGCTCTGAATGAGGATGAACATTAGCTGTTTCACCCATAAAGTTAAATGAAACATTAAAGCAGACCTGGTAATTGTATAAAAAATGCGACGTCTCCCCTTTGACCCCTCAGTTTTTCAGAGAGGTTTCCATATCGGTCACACAATGAGGGAACGAAACGCTCGCTGTTATTAATATCGTTGATCTTTTTTAACACAGCAGTCTTTAATTTCATCAGCTTTCCTGGGAGAAAGAGAAAGACAACAAGTTAGTGTGCAACCCGAGTCTCGCAGGGCTCACTGAAGCGCGTCGCCTGTCAGGCTTATCTGGAGCGGCTGATAGAGCTCCAGGTGTGGCGAATCCTTCGTTGAGTGGCTGCGTGAAGGTGTTCCTGGTTTGTTCCCAGGGCAACGCTTGATCCGCCCTCGGGACGCTGGCCACACTCTCTGGGCCCCCTGGTGGAGCAAAGCCGTAGTCCGGGAAATTTGGGGTGGAAGTGATGACAGAGTCTGCCTGGCCCTTCATTTCATTTGCATGCTTACGTTTTTCTTCCAGAGACTCAAAATGTTAAATGCACGCTTCTAAAACCACAAAAAGAGTTCCTTGAGCGTTCGCCCCGTTTAACTGTGAAACGTAGAAGCCTGAACGACCGCATAAGACTCGTGTTTGGATAAAAACTTTATTTTGTTACGAGACCTGTGCACTACAGCATGGGATATGAAACACAATAACGTTGCAAAAGGAGATCTTGGAGATCTTTGGAGATCTTTGGATTGAAGCGTGTGAAATCTTTACTGACCCAGTAATCAGATGTAGCTGCATTTTGATATCAGACAGACTCTACACCGAGTACTGAGTGAGCAAATGACATCAGTGCCGTCCTTGCACACATTCGGTAGACGGCAGCGTCTGTGCGGTCCACGGAGCCCACTACGACCGAAGCATTTGTAAATCATTCACATCTGCGCCGATAATAATCCACCTGGACAGCTACCGAAGCCTCACGCGTTCTTCTGTTTGATGTCAAGAGTTCCGTCTTCTTGCGGGGCTGAGACAGTGCCGACGACGGGCCCTCCTGAGCAGTGCTCGGAGTCCGTCCTCCCAAGCGCCTCCTTTGAAAGAGCTGTTCAGAAAAAGCGAAACCGATGTTGTCTGTCAGGGGGAATACCGTGTCCTTGTTATGCATAGGTTATTTCCCAAAAGCATCCAGGCTTGCTTAATACAAACTGAGCAGAAAAGAAGAGCATTATTCGTGTGTGTCTCACGATATTTGAGATCACGGAGAGGAAACGTGATGCTTCTTCGGGAAAACTCTTTTCTTTGTTCGTAGACTAACGGCGCGTGTTGTGCAGGAGGTTAATAAAGACGTATATAAAGGTAAAGATATATATATATATATTCAAAAAAGGAAAGCTGCAATGCGATGAACGACATCTAGAACGACTTACTTGATCTCGGCGAGCCGTCCGGGGTTCCTCTCTGAGCTCTTGACTTCTCGTTCAAGCGCCCACAAAGACGCTTGTTGGCTCAGAACCCTCACTTTTCACCACCATGCCGATTTCCACTGAACTCCTCACTTGTCGTCTCACGCAAACTGTCTATTGCTCCACATCCTTCCTCTGCTGAAGTCTTCTCCGAATTCTGAGAACACGGAAAAAGCGACTTCCTTGGTTGCAGAAGAGCTTGACAGAGTGTTGTGTCTGCACACGGCAGAGCCTGGCGCTCGACCGGTCGTCTTATGAGAGCGTGTGTGTCATGTGTGTGTGTGTGTGTGTGTGTGTGTGTGTGTGCGGGTGGCCTGAGTTTATCTGCCCTCTATAAATTTCCCCTGGGTCTCTCCCTTCACCTGGCTGGGAATTGTGTGTGTGTTAGTCACCTTACGAGGGACAGTCCCTTTTGATAGCAACACTTTCAAATGAGCATCGCTGGCAATACCTTGGACAGGGACTCTTCTAAAGATGAATGGACCTGGGGTGCGTGCTGAGATACCCCTTGCAAGAATTTAACAAAAGTTAAAAGTTAAGAGTCACCCTTTCCATATATATATATATATATATATATATATATATATATATATATATATAATTTATCTATTTATAGATTCATTTATTTATTTAGATGAAGAAACATAATGATTAAAAAAGAAACATTGCTTTTTAAATACAAGTATTTGTTTTATATATTATACCAAAAGAACACAAGAATTGTATCATATAAAAAAATGTACAGAAAAATTATTATGAATAGTCAAACTGATTGAAATTAAACATATTATTTTTAAATAAACTCTTTTAATATGATAATTTTACTGAAAGAAGGCAATAAATCTAGCATGAAATAAAATAAAAATAAATGTATAAAATATATATATATATATATATATATATATATATATATATATATATATATATATATATATGAATATATAAAATAATTGCATAAACAAATTACCTGAAATGAAAGACAAGAATTATGTCAAATTAAATAAATGAAAAATAAATGTACAAAAATAATGAATAAATAAACTATTTAAAATTAAAGCAATTCTCTTTTTAAATACAACAAACTATTTTCATATATGATAATCAAATCAAAAGAAGACAATGACTGGATCACATTAACTAAATAAAAAAACGAAACGTACCAAAATAGGCTAAATGTGAATAAAGAAAATGAAAGTAAAATGAAAAGCCATTCTCTTTTTAAACACAACAAATATTACTATTTTCATATGAGCCTTTTATTAAAAGAAGACAAGAATTGTATCACATTAAATAAACAAAATGTAACGAAAATCATAAATCTAATATATGTACTTTCTTCTGATTGTTAATTTGAGACAACAACAAAGAAAGTACCCGACGGTTTTGTTATGTAACGTGTTTGATGATGAAAAGCGCTGCTTGTCTCATACTGAAGGTAAAGAAAAGAACGAGAAAGGATCGTATCCACTGTCAAATGTATGCGTGTCTCGTGTGAGACCATTACATAATTCTGTATCTCATCGTTCTGTACTTATTTGACCTTCTGTGGGTTTTAAACTGATGTCATCATTCGGCTAAAAAATGTAACCTTGACTGTCCCCAAAAAGGCTTCTATTTGCATAAACATTTTGGTGAATCATAAAGCTCCTTGCATACAGGAAGTCAGAGTAAAGTTTGTGAGTATAGCGTACAGGAAATCGACGCTCATCACCACCCGTCATCCTAAATTGCAGGCGGGGCCTTTTTCTTGTTTATTTGTGTGTTGTCTTTTGATGTTGCCCCGGACAGATTTCCAAGTCAGCTTCATTTAAATAATGCATTTCACCAAACGCGTGGCTTCAAAGCAGGCTGGAGTACCGTAGCGGGACACCTTGTGACCAGCTTTCTGTCAGAAACCTGTTATTTAGACCGCTGTGGTCAACCAGAAAACTCCAAATTGCGCATGCATTCTCTAAATTAGTAAAAATAGCATTACAGGTGTTTAAAAAGTATGTTCTATGTATCGCGAATGTAATATAATCGAAGCATGCTGCATTGTTCATGTAGAAAAACTTAAAGGAATCGAGTGATTCAAATCAGATTTATTAATGATGGGCGGATCTGATCGAGACTTTTAAGTTTTCTGTATGTGCGTGAGTGGTAGTCATTGACAGTATAGCCTAAAACCAACAAAAAAAAGAAGGTTCAGCGGCGCAGCGGGCAACTCTTTGCCCCCCTAGACTTTCCCGGCTCATACGTAGGGGCAGATTTGTGGTTTCAATGAATCTACGAGAAAAAAAGAAAGAAAGAAAAACAATAACACAGTATTCTCCCCACCCAAGAGGAGACGATGCCAGTAAACCCAAGGCTGGTCATTTACTGTCGAACTCCCACAGTTTACGAAGTAACGGGTTGTTAGAAGCACTGAAATACTCTTATTACGTATTACCAGAGTTTTTTTTTATTATTATGGAATATGTGGATTGAAATATACGTTTCTTAATGAAAGCACGGTCCGGGTTTTTTTCGTAAAAGCATGAAACTCCGTACAGTTCGTGGTCCTGAACAAATTTCGAAAATGCAGCCATCACAAAAAAAACCTCACGGTTGCCGTGGCATTTCGTGCTATATCTCCTGAACCGAATATGATAAGACAGAAAACGTGACGTCTGCATTGTAACCCTTGACCCGAAGCGTGTGGTATCACTGTAATCTGCGGCGGTCAAGCCGTATACGACTGTTACATGTAACCGTACAGAAGTAATAGAGATGATAGTGCATTCAGCTACTTGAGAAGGAAATCACGGCATTCAGCTTTCCCAGATTGTTTGAAGGAACATAATAATAAAATAATAGGTATTTTAGCTCACCGTTAGCTCTTCAACTGAGCAGTATATGGTATCATTTTAATCCTCGACTATCGAAACATAAGGGTAGACATCACCTTTTATGTTTTAAGATGTCCGGTTCAAGCAATATTGCACAAAATAGATCGTTTGGTTATGGCGGAAACTAAAATGGTCACCGTGGCAACCACAATTTCTGCAAATGAGCATTATCTTATGAAAAAGTGAACACATCACGTCAAATTTCGCACATATCACCTGGACTAATAAGAGTTTTGAATAGCAGTTTATTACAAACATATCAAAGATGTACAGCAAAAGCATTGGTGATGACTAAATACATTTTTAATACTGTAAAATACTGATTTGTTGGTAGCTTAAAATGAAAACACTGGTCAAAAACCAACATTCAGACGCAAACTGACCACCCTCCCCAACTTTTTATATTTTAGCCCAACCGTCATGGAAGTGTGGGAACGCGCAGGATTGTGAGAAATCATGAGCGGCGGAGAATGCATCAGTGCGGCCTTCGTTAAAAATAGTGCATGGATGAAAATAGCAAAGGCCTGAGAATAGATCCTCGAGGAACACCTTGCTTCAGAGAGACTGAAAAGCACGCACTGAGATCTAGAGTCAAGGAGACAGGTCTAAACCCAAGAAAGAGCAACACCTGGGACATCGACCTTCGAGAGGTAGAAGTAAATAACGGCAAACTGATGTCTAGTGATATAAAAGTACAGTTGGTTTAGAAATATAAAAAAATATTTTATACAGTAAAATTACAATGGAAAAAAAGCATTAAAAATTAAGTGTCTTTACTACATTTACCGCAAGGGGTCGCTTTTGAACGAATTCATCATGAATCTAATAAGAGCAAGTTAAAAGCAATGGTCTTCTCCAATAACACTCAGCTTTTATGCAAATGACTGCTTGAGGAACCAATGAGTAAAGATGAATAAGAAGTGAATAAATGGTTTAATTCCAAAAAAACAAAAAAATACCAAAGCTTACCAAGAGTAAGAAGTGAATGAAATTTAATAATCTCAATCTTAAGAAAAGTCCTAGGCGGTTTAAACAGGTTTTAGCTAGTTCTGATAGGACTCCAAAGTCTGATCAAAACCCTTCTATGCCAAGACCAGCATAACGAGACTGGGAGACCATCTTTAAGGATTATCAGTCTAGTTAAGGCTAGTTTAAGATGGTGTTTTTTAGCCAGCATGTTAACATGTAGGGTGTACAACTGTTTCTCTTTACTGCAAGAGTTGCACATATTTTATAATTGAATTAAAAATGCATTTCGAATGCCGGCCCAGTTCAGGTTTTTGTATCAGTCTAGTAAATTTGAATTGAAGTTATTCAAAATATATTATGTTTCAAAAGGGTGAATGAAAGAAGGCAGTGCAAATTGAAACGCTATCTGCATAACAGTGTTAGTCGAAACAGACTGATGCAGAAACTGATTTATATCGATTAAAATAGCAACGGTCCAAGATCCTTGAGGAACACCTTGCTTTAGAGAGACAGTAGGGTTCCACCATCAAGTGTCTGCATTTAGATGCATATAGGCTCCTTCGGCTTTCACTGATAAATTATTGGGAAGTAATGTTTTACTCGTCTAAATATCTTTTCTAGACTGAGCAGTGGGCTAAAAACTTTCTTGTTCACCTTCCACTTTTTTATTTATGATGCATAATGTTAAGCAAATCAAAGCGTCACATGTGCGGCCACACCGGCAGCGAGGGGGTTAACGAGTACGCGCCCGCGCAAAAGAAGGCGGGGCCCCGCGCTCAGGTCCTTTTCCGGGAAATGAAACGGGCGTATCAATACGCCGCCGATGGTTTTCTCGAGCGGCTGTAAACGCGCAGGCGTGTTTCGGTGTGGGTGGATTTGGGGGCCCGCGTGAACAGGGCGGCGTTTCTATGGTGAGGAGGTCTTTAATACGCCACATGGACCCAGACGCGTCGTACCTTCAGCGTTTGATTTTCGGACGGTACATCGCGACGGCCGGCCACATTCCTCACGTATCGGTCGCACTCGCGTTTTTCAGCTGTGTTTATGAACGCGAGGCCTCTCGGCGCCGAACTGGGGTCTCTTCGGAGCTTTTATGTAATGAGGAATATTCTGGACTCTCGTCTTAGCTGAGAAGCGGTTTGGAAATGCGCCTTCCTCCTCGGAGAGCTACAACTTGACCGTCTGCGAATAATACGTCGCGTTACTCAGTCGCTAGATCTCTCCCACAGGTGTCTTTCGCATAAAGGATGAGGATCTGATTAAAACAGCTGAGGCTGCCCACCTCCTCGGTCATTTCATCATTCGTTCACCGAAGACAGATTTGACGTTAATGTTTCGCCAGGAGGTCGGTGTCCTGTCTTTTATTCCGTCTTGTTCGTACCTTTTCCAATACGAGCAGAGGAACATGTCTCGGTATAATATCTACAGCCTGCTGGACTGGATGTACGGAGGGGTGGACCCCATGTTCGAGGGCAATGGAGGCCCCGAGTGCGCAGCCTTCCTCTCTCCCAGGCAGAGAACATTTGAGACTCTCATCATCGTGTTCTTTTCCATCCTGGAAGTGGCGGTGGCCATCAAAAAGCTGAACGTCCCTAAAGATGTCCGAGACGTCGGGAGAGATGGCAGGAGGAGCAAGGAAGACACCTGGGGCAAGAACCTGTTGCTTGTGGCTCTGTGCATGACTTTTGGAGTTGAGGTCGGGTTCAAGTTCGCCACCAAGACCGTCATCTACCTCCTCAATCCGTGTCATGTGGTCACAATGGTGCAAGTAAGTACATTTCAGAGAAAAAAAATCGACTGTCAGATTACCGTGTTAAGCAGCATCTGTATTCGGCGAGTGGAGACTAGTTTTCGCTTGGGATGTCGGTGCATGCCCCGCCGATTCACCAAACGCATACCTGGGTGCAATTCTAAACCCGTTATCTTTTGTGGTTCCTCTCTGCAGTTAGCTGGCTCTCAAACGCAGGAAGGAAACGAGAGCTGTCACCGCATTTAAATAACAGATCGGTTCTGAAAAGGAGGAAGTTTCGAAATTTGTTGGGTTTCTTTAAAACCGATGTTAAAGGTCAAATTGAGAGTAATTCGGCCCTATAGTGCTTTCGTTTATCGACTTATTCAGATGAATCGTCTAGGTCATATTACATCCCAAAATTTAAATAAAGATATACACTTCCTTAAAGGGTAACCGTGGGTAACATGAACGAAGCATGAATATTACTTCTACAGCAATTAGTTTAAGCATTTACTAATGCATTATTAGTTTGTGATCATGGCGATCTAACACGAATAAACAACGAACAACTGTATTTTCATTATCAAAGATGAATAAATAACATAATGCACTGTTCAGGTTTAATTCTTTCATGTACTCATTTACCCTCAGGTTGATCCGAGCTCATAATGAGTTTCTGTCTTCTGTTGAACACAAAAGAAGCGATTGTGAAGAGTGTTGAGAACTAAATTGTTGATAATTCTATGGATACTCGGTTCATATCTCAGTATATGCCTGGGATTAACTTTAACTAAATATTGCGCTTCTAAGGGTTTCCACTCACAAAAGAAAGTTAGACCTAGATGAATAAATGCTGTTTAAGTACAGTTACAGAATTGTTAGTTACTGTTTCGTTGCTTTACAGTAATATAAATAGAATTGCCTCATGCAAACCTCTGGAACATCTCTCTATCTTGATGTTATCATACTTGTTGCACATTCATGGCCTTTTTTTTTTTACACCAGCGGCTTGATAGTTAAAAGACCATCGTGTTTCAACCCATTTTCATTTTAGAGCTGCTGCACAGAATTTAGATTTGTCACATATAGATGCTTCCCCGTTTACAGTAAATACTGCTTTGAAACGCTCTCCGTTGTATATAGAACTACACAAATAAAGGTGAAGAGAAGCACAGATCTCTAATCTAGCAGGCTTCGAGAAAGTTCAGTCGTCAAATAAGAAGCACCGTGAAATCGTCGACGGTTGCTTCATTTCATATCACCGTCTAAATCAGGTGTAAATATTTGGCACATCGGCATAAGATTTTTTTTTTTTATTGTGACACGACGGGTTTCTGGGAATATTGCCGTTCTAAAGGTCAGCCTTTTCCATAACAAGCAACTAGCTTCGTTTGCGAAGTCCATCTCAAGATTGGCCGTCTTGTGTGGCGTGCTTTGAGGCTTTTAAATACGCGCTCTCGAAGCAGTATGCCGTAGTAACTCCACTTATGTCAATAAACGTATTTGTGCAAGGTCACAGGCTTATCGTTTGGTAAATATTAAAGCCGGAACGATTGGGAAGAGTAAACAGTCTCAATGGAACTCTCACACAGTTTGAGTGCAAAACCAATAATAACCGTAATACACGGGGAGATGCTTTAGATTTGCCAAATAGCATGCTTTAAATGCAAGCGCTTTTACTTTTACGGATACTTCCCGTTGCAGTGTTTTCTCCTCTGCCTCCTGAAAAACAAAGCAGTCTTACTTTTGTTTGGCTGGACACATTAGAATTACTTTAACCTCAGTAAATGCCTAATGGAGCAGCTTTAATGCAAAGACATCGGTGTTTGGTAGATGCCCGCAAGAACTCGAGATGAAGCTCGGCGATGTTTTGCAGGGTGAGATCGGTGTAATGCACAGATTTAACCGGCAGACTGCAACCAGACGTTACTAGATGGCCAGAATTTAATTTTGAATGGCGTGATCAGTTATCAGGCATGAGATGGGGTGCGCCGGCGATGTTTGCATATATTTGATTACGTGCAAACAGGATTATGTTTTGATGCTTTGACCAAGGACAAGATAATTGGTGAACAATAATTCAAATTTCCGACTGTTTCTGAGGAACTGATCAATAGCCTTGTTATATGGAAAAGAGCACTCTGCCAGGGAAGACGGATCATAAATAAATAAAGCAAAACAACACGAGAGCGACGAGATCACCAGTCTCTTTAACCAGCAGAAAATTATTGTAATATTTATTTAAAATGTGCAGATTTTTTATAGTAGAGTTTCTGATTTAAATATTATAAAATAGTTGAAAAATACTAGTTTATGTAGATTCGCTTCAGTGTTTCTTCACTCTCACTTTTTCAGTTTCCATAACCATTGAAGAGTTATTACCTAAAATCCTTACATTACATTGCACATATATGTGTGTGTGTATATATATATATATATATATATATATATATATATATATATATATATATATATATATATATATATATATATTTATTTATTTCATTGTGGTAAAATCAAATAACTTAACTATTAAAGTTAATAATAATAAGCAGTTACATTTTTGCATTGAAAGGATTCTAGGATTTTAGGAATTTAAGATTCTGAAAATGTATAAAGTCATTGTAAAATGAATCCGTATGAATCAAGGGGTTTGATAAAAGCGATGTGATTACACTTCTTTGTTTGAACGTCTTTGTTTCTCATGTCCACATGATGTCTGAAAAGCTGGGAGGTTTGTGCACATTATGTCATGTTTACCATATCTGATTCACTCTAGTTGTTTGTTTATATGCGAATCAGTTTAGACCATCATGGAACGATATAAACACTTGGCATTCCTGTTTATCCGTGGAATTCAAAAAACATTTTGTGTCCACATTTAAATTGAAATGAGCTCTATTCGCTGTGCCTTGGAGTGAGCATCTTCTCATCCTCTTGTCAGATTCTTCTAAGGTTATCTGATGACGGGATTCAGCTTCCTTCTTTCTTGTGTCCTGCTCCCAAACTGCTTTTTCTATCCAATGTGGGAAATCCTGGCTACCCTCCCAACAGATCCAATGATTTGTGGACACTTGATTAGATATGGCCATCTTAGTTGCCTTCATCACATTTTAACGGGCGACCAAAACAATATTCATATGAACAGCTAATTTACAAATGCTTAATATTTAGAGCTCTAATTTTTAAAGTATGTTTGCATTGCAGAAAACAAATAAGGTATAAGGAATGTTTGTCTATAAGAATGCAGCACAAACTGGTAAAAAAATGTCTTGTTATTTCCAGGCCTCCATTTTTCAGTAGCTGAAAGTCTGTCTGATTGATACTCAGCCACTGAAAATGTGATTAAACTTGGCACTTGTTCAAAAGGCTGCATTTATCTACCTCTAGTACACAGTACATGGCAATAGAGTCCTCTTTTGCAGCGGTTAAAATGGTTTGAATGAACAGCCTTCTCTTTGCAGCACTGCTTGATCTGTTCTATTTTAAGAGCATTTATTTGGAATTGATGTCCTCTCGGTGGCTTAGTAAAATGTCTGTAATGTCTGGTAGTTAGCAATGCCCGTTTCACTGCTTGGTCTTAATACGCTCGCGTTCAAAAGAGTCCTCGTTACTGAGCTTTATCACTGTATGTTTTGCAGATCTTCCTGCTGGCGTGTCCCCCTTGTAAAACCGCCATGGTTATCTTTAGGTGAGTACTCCGAAAAAAAGAGCGGCGACATTTCCTGTTACCTTCGCTCTTGAACTTCATGTGAAATGTAATTCTTGTGACAGTAGCTGCTATAGTGTTTGGCCTCTTCAGCATATGAGGAATGCAAACCTATGCACATCACCATGCAGATTCCAAAAATAGCCTTTCAACACCTTTTTCTGGGAATGCTTAGCAGTGCTCATGAGAAAAAATAACATAACAGATATTTTCTCTTATGGATATATGTGTGTGTGTGTGTGTGTGTGTGTGCTAAAATTATATATATATATATATATATATATATATATATATATATATATATATATATATATATATATATATATATATATATATATAATGTATATATATATATCACCTTTTCAATAAGTTGGTAAGCAATCAATAATATACCCTTGAGCAAAAGCACTTAACGAATGAAACCACAAACAATGCTGTTATTATTCTATTAATCACTTTGGATGGGATGCTTCTACTTAAGTGGACTAAAATCATTTTTGCTTTCAGTTTTGAGAATCGGCTGACTCTACGGTTGAGGGATCAGTCTCATCCTCAAAAGTGAAGAGATTTTAGACTTAATAATATTTTTGGTCTGAAAGATTTGTAAAATACGAAGAATGTGAAAAGAGATTTAATTGACAAAAGGATTGGCAAGATTAACTACGGCTACTTACTGGATATCATGAATGGATGTTACTGAATATCTTATTGAAAGATGATAAACTGTACTATTCCAGGAAGTGATGCAGCTTATTCTGGATTCATGTTTTATCTGAAAGCAAAAGGCATTTGTTTGTTGACCACAAAGGCATGATCACATCGAAATGAAACATAATGAAACGCTTCTTGAGATGCGTGAATCATTTTTGTTGACGTGGGCAGTAGATCTAAGTGTACGTGTAAGATCTAAATGTTGCTCATCAGTAAAAATGTATCACGTGCATCTAAAATCAGGGCATCTAATATGCAAATTAACATGACTTGACAATGATCATCATACTACGTTTAATAAGTAGTGAGTAACTGCAATGATGTGTGCTCACTAATATGAAATCATAAACATAAGACATTTGCGCATCCTTTGTGATTTTAACAGGGCTGCGCTAATGTCCCTGTTTTGACAGAGTGGGGCTAGATTCCTCACAGGAGCCGTTAACGCCCTGAACGTGAGAAATGCTGAATCGGTAATGTCACCAGATGGCGATAAATTGAGATGACCTGAATTTTAGACCCATCACTCTATGAACGTATTTTTTTTTAATGAATCGCATAAGCTTTGATTCCTCGCTTTCCCGCATTTTCATGCGAAAAACTGCCTTTCAGAACAGATTGTAACCATTTATCCATGTAAACTAATGGGCGTGCCATCAGACGGCTGTTTCCAATAAGCGCTGATGAGGTCATCTTTGAGCACAGTAATGGCCTGTTTTAGACCAGCACATTAGATCCGACTTGCATTCAACATGAGCCGTGCTGTTCAAGTTCCTAATGTGTTTGAGAAAATCTGAGAAGCTGAGAAACTTAAGCTAAGCGGTTTAGGGTTTGCTTTCAAAGAAATGAGGACGGTCATGAATGTTGGTATTGTACGTTTACTATTGTTCTGTTAAATTCTATATATCCGCAAGCCGCGTTGAAGCGTGTGGCACGTGTGGATGATTTGTGATCCAACTAATAAATGTCTAATGATGTTTGTTTTAAAAGAGACCCCTCTTAAGATGCGTAACACGAGACATTTGGTGTAAGTTTAGACATTTGGATATCATATAAGAAATTGCATCATTTCAACTTTTTTTGTGCTTTAACTTAAATGAACAGGGCTTTTTTGTTTTTGTGCAAGCGGGTGAGTTTAGCCAGAGACACTTCATAGTGACACATTGTTTTCAACAATGCTGTTATAAAAAGAGTGTGTGTTAAATCGCCGTACCTCAGGACCTAGCGTTATCTACTGTACCAATCCACTTTATTCTTCTCAGTGAAAATCCTGTATTAAAGGATGACTTGTTCTTTGTAATCACCTTCGCTTAGACCTCGTTAGACATTCAAGCGGCATCACACTTGCTGACTTTTTAGCTGTAAACGTAATTTATATGGTCACTAAGCAAGCAAAGGGAGTCACGTCTCTCGGAAGTGAGGTATTTTAATGGCTCTAGGGATTCAACACCCAGCTAGAATATTTTCCTGTCCAACTGGAAAACAACTTCTGCTTCGTTAGAAAATATCAGGTCGTAATTTCATGGCGTGGGTATCTCTCTGTAACGTTTACAATTAGGGTTGCCAAGGGGTGGAAGATTTCCTGTACATTTCCGGAAACTTTCCACAGGAAGTTAAACTGGAGAATTTTGGAAATGCTCCAAGCTTTGGAATTTACAGGAATTGGAGGGAACTATTTGGAGTCATAAAAACAAAAGTTAATATAAAACGGCCAGTCAGTTGGAACGGGTGGCTTTTTTATGTAGAATAAGATGAGAAAGAGTTGCAGTAAACACTTAACGCAGTGCCATGCACGGAAATATGAATAGCTAAACAGTTTTACTAATGGAAAAAAAGCCAGAGTTCTTCACTAATGCATTAACATTACACAGGCAGCATAGACATGCACTCACAGAACACAATGCGTTTTATCTTTTCCTGGCAGTCACTCGGTTGCAAAACATACATGTTAATTATATAAAGTACTAACACAGTGAAACAAACAACTCAAAGGTACGAATCTAACTCCATTTAGAAGCCAAGACCAACATCAGAATGAACGTCTAGCTACATAAGCAGCATTGTAATTGTATAGCAGTCTGCTAAGTTATCGAATGTCCTACATAAAGGCAGCAGGAGTGTCGTACCGTTAGCAATCCTCGCGGACCCAGTTCGTTTCTATCTACTTTATTTTTAACAGGAGCGAGCATGGGCAAGGCAGCCACTTCCACTTATTTTAGCTGTGCTCTGCCGCTCGATGCTGTAAACTGGTCCAGACTTCCAGATTAAGCAGGATAGCAGTTTAACCGGTGTCTGTTATCAGGCCCGGAGTGGCCATCGTGAGAATTGAAGCGTTCCCAGTGGGCCACTGCTAAATTTGAGCCAGTGTGTCAAATTTTTTTTCGACGTCTTTCAACTCGTTAAAGCCCCTACCCGGGTTTTTCTAATCCGTAACATGACCATGCTGAGGAATGAGGAAAGCCATAACCTGGCAGGAGGTCGTTTTTCTAGCATTTTCATTGCTAACTGATCTAAACGCCTCTAATCGGCCATTGCATTCATAAGATATTTTAATAGTGATGGCTAGAATTTATCGTTGTTAAATTTGGCTATTCAAATGGGCCCTATATAAAAGTGTTACCATTTATATACTAGCATTTACCCCTAAATGTGTTGAAATAAAGAAACATGATAAACATGAAGGAAACAACATTGCAACATCATTCTTATTATTCTTTTAACATTATTGTTCTGTTTTTATTCAGGCAATAAAATGTTTACAAAGCCACATCGCTTCAATCTCTGCACACGTTTACCCAACTATTATCAAAAATATTTCTAAATAAATACATCAATATATTTTTTGACCTACAGTGCCCTCCACTATTATTGACACCCTTTGTAAATCCGAGCAAAGGTGGAAATAGATGAAAATAAACCTGCATTGTTTATCCTTTTGACCTTTATTTTTAATTCTCAAGTTTCTAATCCCATCATTGAAGTAAAGCATTTGAAAATAGGGAGAAAATCTCATGATGAAATGTTTTTCTTCAACACATGTTCACAATTATTGGCACCCCTAGATGTTTAGTAAGTTATCTCTGAAGTTTGCATACCATTTTTGAGCACTCCATTGTGATTATGAAGATGAAATTATCCAGCCATAGCTTTCTGCTTTACAGAAATATAAATGGAAATGAAAACAAAGTCCAAATTCCCTTAAGCGCCCATCACAATGAGAAAAAACAAACTAAGAATATATTTCTGATGTGCAGCAAAAGATTAGTGAAGCTAGAGCAGTGGAAATTCCCATTTCCATCATCAGGGCAGTAATTAAGAATTTCCTAACATAAAACTGTCTGGAAGAGGACCTGCGTCTATATCATCCGATACCATCCGGTAAAAAGAAATCTAAAACTGACATGTTTGGGTCTTCCATTGGGATAAACAAACAAAAATGGATCACCGAACACAAAATGAAGCTTTTGCCATTGGCTGAACCCTGTAGAAAATGAGTGAGGTGAGCAGAAGCACCGACATGAAGCTGGTATTCTGAAGGATCTGGAGAGATTCTGCATGAAGGAATGGTCTCAGAAATCTCAGAGCTTTTATCTTGGGAAAAGGATTAAGCAGTAATCGGGTGCCAATAATTGTGGCCAACATGAACTAGAGAAAGCATTCATTTCTCAATGAGACTTCCCTCCACTTTCAATTGTTTCAATAATAGCTTCATGTTTTAAATGATATTGCTGCTGAGTTTAATGACATGTCTTTTGTCAGTTTTCCTGTTCCCCTTGTTCAGCTGATATTTAGATTCTGTGCTGCTATTTTAGATAAATTGTTGCAGTCAGCTTTCTGTCTTTTGGTTTTGAAGGCTTCAGGTCCATATGCTGAACGGAGCCCTTCTAGCTCTTCTCTTCCCAGTAGTCAACACTCGACTGGTGAGTATATTCCCGTCCCTAGTATTTAGCTGAGAGCTCTGTTCGAATCATGATTTCGCCAAATAAGGCTGGAACATGTCTGAACTTCAAAACATTTATGTTTTTCTCCCATCGCAGCTTCCATTCGAGAAGGAGATCTATTATATTCAGCACTCCATGCTGTATCTTGTGCCAGTCTACCTCTTCAGAAAAGGAGGTGAGATTCTGAAAATCATATCTCCTGTCATAATTTAGTTTGAAGAACGAGTTGCGAATCTGTGTGGTAGGTAACCTCTGCTGAAAACTCTCAAGCATCCAGATAAACACACTTCTGGGCTCCACGTGCATCTTTTAAAGACTGTGTCATGTGTCTCGTTTGTCAGGTGTGTATAAGCCAGAGCCACTCGGAGACATGTGGTGGGCGCTGCTGTCCACGGGCATCCTCTTCCTCTACCACTTTGTGTTCCTCCAGGGCCTTGGAATGGTACGACAATCAAACACCATTATGAAAATCAGAATGGCACGTTAGTGTTCTACTTTCTATTTCTGCCGTGTAAATATGGAAGAAATAGAAAGTGTTGGTAGCTTATGACTGCTGGCTTACTAGGCACCGAATACTGCGTAGTATACACTGCATGCTTCCCACTGTTTTTAAGTGAAACTGTAGACATTGCTTTACCACATTCCACCGCTTTAAGGCATCATAACTTTCATAGGAGTTCAAAAAAAGGTCGTTGCGACTTTTCATTTCACAATGCATTTTTTTCTTCTTTTGAGCTAGTCAGAATTGTGACTTTATATCTGGGAATTGTGACTTTAGGTGCAAAGTTACTTAGTGTCACCAGAATGTTCGTAAGGGACCACCAAAATAAAGTGTTACCAAGTTCAAGATAAGATGCATATACGCACGCTCATATGAATCGTACATATGCATCTGAGAAATGATCATAAGGTTTCTAGGCAACATTTTCTCAATGAGGCCCCAGATCTCAATCCGATGGAGCATCTGAAGGGAAGTGCTCCTTGGAGGCTCCATCTCACAGCTCTGATGTCTTAGTGTTAGATACCACAGGACACTTTCAGATGCCTTCATGGAGCTCTTGTCTTAATGCATCAGAGGCGTTTCAACAGCATTAATGTTGTGGGTTGTCAGTTAAACTGCACCCAAAATGGGAGGATAAGACTCGTTTTAGATGATCAGAGCAGTTCTTTTTGAGTCTCTTTGGACTGGAAAATCACTTTTATTTAATAACATGCTAACACTTTATTTGGATAGTCCACTTAAGACATTCTACTAACAGTAAGTAACTTTGCAACTACGTGTCAAGTGTAAAGTATTAGTAGACATTCAATTATTAGTGTTTACTTAATATATAATTCTTAAATATAAAATGTTTGCATTCTATTATTGGGCTCACACTTTATTTTAAGCTCCAGTTATTAACTTTTAACTTCAAACTAATTTGCCATTTATTAATAGTAAGGTCATTTTGAGGTGTCCATAATGGTAGGTTGTAGGTTGGTAGTAGACAAACAAACTAAACCAAAATGTACTCCCCGTGTAACCAAGTTACGGAAGAGTTTGTAATTATGCAGATGTAACAGGCTGCTACTGTTACACATTTGTTACAGACCAGGTTACTGCTTATGTAACCAAAAGACTGTCACATATGTGCTGCAGACTTTAAACAACATAATTATAAATTCAAGTACACGGACATCAGCTACTTAAAGTAAAGATTGTACTTAAGTGTTCTTCTTGTGTATCTATACTGTACACCTTAGTTTGATTTAACCCATTAGTACACAGCCTAAATAAATCTCATTCCTTTCTAATTACACTACAATTACAGAATATTACACAGGCATAAGCTACTTAAAATAAAGTGTACCAAGATTGCACTTAAGTACCTCATAATTACATCTACGTAATTACAAACTGTAATTATAGGCTGTTCCATAACTTACTTGCGTGATAAGTATATTTTATTTACTGTAAGTACATTGGCCTCCTAATAAGGTAATTACTCTGTATTATGACACAAGTGTTACAGGTAATTGTTTAAGCTATTTAAGTCAGAATTGATGCCTAAAGTGTTAGCGTTCAGTTTCACACATTCATATTTTTCTTCAGTTATTGCTCAGGGCTGCTGCTGGCCAAGTAGGTGCCCTAAGACCACCGTACCGCTTCATCCTCTTTTGCAACAAATTTCAGTCTGCTCTTATAAATGAACAATTATTAGTTAATTTAAAACAAGAGTAAATTAAATCTAATAAAACATAACATTAACATCAAAAAAGACCGTTACCTCCTTTGGCTATGATTGTATTAATACTGTTGCTTCATTGATTTTTTTTTTTTTTTTTTTTTTTTTTTTTATGGTCGAAAGCATTCAGAAATCACTCAAAAGAAAATTAAGCAGTCTTACTACTATAAAACCATTTTTTTAAGGATGGTGATGTTATTTTATGAAACAGTTATAGAGGCTATAGCATTTTCTATTACCAAAAAGTGGCAAAATAATTAAAGATTGTGGATATTTGAATGAAATGTTTGGTCAATGTTGAATAAGGCTAAGGAATGTACCATTTTATTTTATATTGCATTTTTTTATTACGTTATTATGTACACTTTTATTCAATAAAACTATATTATTATTAAGGAAATTAATCATCATTGCCTCTTTGTATAAATGCATTTCGAGTCATTTTAAAGCCTGGCATTCGCTTGGGTCTGAACTACTACTACTACTTTGAAAATTATTTGCAGTATAACCAAATGAAAAAGCTAATTTGTGGTAAAACTATTGCTAATTTTTGCAAGAAATATTAAGGCAAATTGTTACCGTCATTGCAACAGGGTTAAAAAAAAAAGTATGTAAATTTGATTTGCCACCTTCGGAGTTGGCGCCCTACGCAGATTGCGTACTATGCATGTAGGGAGCGGCTAATGCTAACGCTAACTCACTCTTGCGTTTTGCTTCCCACCAGCTGACAGAAGTGAATCTGAATAACATGCTGTGTCCCGCCGTCTCCGACCCCTTCTACGGACCGTGGTACCGAGTGTGGGCGACGGGCCACCAGACGGCCCTGACGTTGGTCCACGGCAAGGCCCTGACCATCCTCTCGCAGCACACCGCTCCCACGTGCCGCTATTTACTGGATATAGCACGTCTTCGCAACAAGAAGCTGGACTAGCGTTTTTATCAGCAGTCTTACACGGACGAAACCTCAACTGGAGCTTGTCCAGCGTTCTAGACAAAAGCGTAGTACATAGATATATATATATATATATATATATATATATATATATATATATATATATATATACGACTTTAGCACCTTTCTTCTGTTTGTTGTTTGGTCCAAACCCGGTTCCTCGAAGCTGGAACCGTAGATCGAAAGACGGTTTTAACACCATAGGAGCAGGACTGAAACAACGTTAACCTTGCCTTGTTTTTTTTTTTTGTTTTGGTGTTTATCAAAATGAACACTCACTGAACTCAGAACACACATAACCTTTCTTCTCAAGTTGCCTTCTTTAGTTACTCTCAACAGGGGGCCAACCCAGTTCCTTTTACTCGTTTGCTGAATAGCTGATGCCGCGGTTCTAAACACTGCATTTCCTCGCTCGCCGGTGAAACGACATCTTTGTTAATATCGTAGACCTGTTGTGGAAAGTGTAAATGTAGTGGTACTGTACGTCTAGGAGATTTTCCCGGTCTTTCTTTTGTATGTAAATAGTCTCATTTTTAGCCGTTAGCTGGGGTCATACCCACGGAATATTTTCTGTTGGTTTAATGTGTTCGATTCGTCTGCACTATACCGATCATATTGCGTACGGACGGCGGTCTGTCAAAGCAAACCACCATTTTTAAACACCTTTTTTTGGTTTTATTGGTCCGGCCGATCACCGGAAGGCAAAAACGTTCCTTTCCCTTCGACGTTTAGCATTAAGCTTCGTTCCACACAACAATTCAAATACGTAGTCAAATGAAGGAAAATAAGTTTAATTCAAATTTGTGTATTTTTCGTCCAATCCCAAAAACTGCTGTTTCTTCAAGCGTGTTCAATTGTTTGCATGTCAAAACCAGAAACTGTCGCGTAACGAACGCTGATTCGAGCAGTCTGGAGAATTTCAATGTAACTTGACTGAAAGGGAAAGCCGTCTGTCTCGGTGTCATTTTTGTACATACGTTTTTATGGTCTTATATTAAAGGTCTTCTCCAACACGTCACGTTGCGATCGTCTTGGTTTTCCTTCAGCCTGCAAAGCATGAAAAGACACTCGACGCTTCTCTCAGAATTTATTTTTATTGGATAAATGATTTAAAAGGTAATAACAATAATGTTTTAAAACTACATTATCATTGCCACAGCCATAGCTCACATACCCACATATAACCCGTCTATTTGCCACCCCCTCCTCCCACCCCAACACATTATTTTTTTTTGTGTGGATTTTGTCATTTTTGTCTTTTTTTTTTTGTGTGTTTTTTTTGGAGCCGTACTACCATATTCATAATAAATGCCCATTTCAAGTCTCATCACACTAACAGCAATTCAGTGGGGGGTAAAGGATCTAGTTCTACAGGGGAGTCGTTTCTCTAGATATTTTTTTTTTTTTATTGTTTTCGCCAAGTCGTTACTTTAACAATTTTTAAGTTCTGAAAAGGAAGAAAGAATTCAAACTGAAAAACAGAAAGGAAAAAGTGTCGGGC
Source organism: Puntigrus tetrazona (assembly GCF_018831695.1). Classification (NCBI taxonomy): domain Eukaryota; kingdom Metazoa; phylum Chordata; class Actinopteri; order Cypriniformes; family Cyprinidae; genus Puntigrus; species Puntigrus tetrazona. The sequence continues at coordinate 16,528,556 of NC_056719.1, forward strand.
ACGCGGGGCTACACCAGGCACCCCGACGGCCGCCGTGACAACACCGCAAGCTGTCAGTCATCGAAGGGCGCGTTCAAAACTCATCTTCTCAAAGTTCCAGAACATAGAAAACCACTAAAATAATTTAGAAACTAGGTCCAAAATATTTTTTTTTTTAAAGAATTAACTCGATATACAAAAACAGTCATTGTGTTTACTTTTTTTACATTTCTTTTTTCCTTTTTTTTTTGGATTTTTTTTTTTACAAAACATTTTCAAACAAATTTATTGTAGTTCTTACATTATTATTTTTTTTATCATCATCATCATTATTATTAGTTATACTTTTTTCCCCCCCATATCTATCAGTGCGATTGTATGCCAGTGCAGCTACTGGGTCCAGAGTAAAGAAAAGAGGCTTTTTTTTTTTCTTTCTTTCTTTAAATGGCATTTAAAAATAAGGGTTAACTCATCTTTTGTATAAAGTATAACTGCTGGTCTTAGAAAAAAAAAAAACAAACAAAAAAACATTAAGAAACCCATAAATCTAAGAGGCACGCTATGGGGTTTTCTTTCTTTACAAAAATATATAATAATAACAACAATGATGAAAACAAAATAAAAAAGTGCAACCTAGTATTACGGTCATTGACACCGTGCAAGGTCTCAAAGACAGCTACAATGAAAATTCATTGAACTTAGGTAGCTAAAAACCTAAAACAATATTAGAAATTGTACAAAAAAAAAAAAATAACATACAAACAGAAGACATTTCTCTTGCAGGGAAGGTTTTTGGAAGGACAGGAAGGCAGGTCTGTAGAGCAGCATTTGGACATGGCTGGAGGCATCTTTGGTTCAGGTTGAACACGCAAAGGTAACATGAGCCAAACGACGATGGGTTTGACGGCGAGCGCGGAGCTCGTCCGTAGGTGTTACAACCCAACATTTATGCCTAAACGAGCATTTGCTATACACGCACCAAACACTAATCCCAGTTGTGTCGGTAGAAATCACAGAAACTCAAAAGACGACGTATAGCGTGAAAATGGTTTTCGAACTCGTCTTCGAGCAACGTGAACGCAGGTCGGGTACTGAGAGTTTCGACGGTGTTCAGACGCGCCTGGGATCGCGAATGTCCTCAAAGTGCATGTTCGAACCACTCCAGGAATCGTGAAAATACTTTGATCCATTTCGCAGACAGAAAAAAAAAAGAAAAAAAAAGAAAAACGTACTGAACCAAACTAAACGCGTCTTTCGCCGCTCGCGACCGAACGAACCGATGATATTTGAACAAACATCGCGAGCGAAGTAAACTCAGCACGTCGTTATCGCTGTAGTTTTGGCCCGTGTTCAGGCGACGGCGTTCGAAATGGCAATGTGCATGAACGTGAAACATCCACGGCGTGCGACAACGGAAACAAAGAGCGAGACTCCGGGGTATTGCGTAAATGTGCACGTCTGCAACAGATGAGATGTTAAGCATATGCCCAAATCCCCCAGGCCATGAGGGAAAGATGGGGTTAGACTCGTCACTACTTGTCCTTTCAAACCTGCAGGAGAGTTTGTTACACTGGTAGGAAAAAAACACCTGTAAAACAGATCTGCATATATTGAGGATAATAATAAAGTCTGATATGATCGATGAGTCCGCATGACCGGTCACGTTTACTGCGACCACCCCCGACGCGAGGTCCGATAGCACCATTTTATATAGTCTTTTTTTCTTCTCGTATCTATATAGCAGTGAAACAAGCATGCCATGTTTAACAGGAGGCCTATTCATGCAACAAATGTATTGCCAATGTCATTTCAAATGCAAAGAGTTGGTTTTGCAGCAGAAAAAATTTCGGTTTGTGCTGTTTTTTTTTTTTTAAATGGACCGACAAACGAGGCCCAAGAACGTTCAACCAGAAAAACAAAACCCGGGCTTAAAAAACGAGGCCAAAAATTTGATTTAAAGGGTCGTTTAAGATTGAAGAGACAACAAATGTGTCGCTTTTCCTAACCGTGACCTACTTCCTGGTAGGTGGGGTCTAACAGGTGGACAAACAGTCTTGACTGGGCAGTAATAAACACTTGACTTAACAGTTAAAACAAAAAAGAACTGGTCTCAAAGCAGATGAACGCTCCGGGAAACATTTGCTGGTCCACGTCATAACCATTTTAAGGCAAAACAACTGAAATCAGGTTTTTTTTTCGGTTTTAGTGAGCTGGGTAACGACTGTGGATGGAACCCCAAAAGCCCTTAACGTTTTGCATATGAAAACAAAAAGGCAGAAATCGTGCTCGATTTTCCTTTCGAACGCGAGTCCGCTGCTTCTACAGACAATATGACACGTGATATTCAGTCTACACCTGATCAAAATAACACTGATGCCTTTCGGAGCGAGAGTTTAAAAATGGGTCTAACAAACCGTCCGTGAGAAAAGACACTTCCAACCATAACAAAAAAAAATAACGTCGTCGTCATCATCCGAACAAGCTTCACCGCCAGATGCGAAGAGCAGCTTGACTCAAGTCATCTTCTCAATTAAAGCCGTTTGAATGGAGGTGTAAACATTGCCGCCATGCGAGACAGAAATGGACATATTCATCCGTAAGACCGGATCGTTAAAAACTAAACGCAAGAGCTTTCTGAAGCATCCTCCTGAGAGTGAAGGTTTCCGTGCCAGGTAAACAGACCAGGAGAAAAATTAATTAAAAACAGCCATTTAGAGCGACCACCCCGCCACAGCATGTGTTAAAAAAAATAAGAGTATGGCTTTTTCTTAGCTTGTCCCTGTCCTTTCTCTGTGTGATCAAATAGGAGCGATACGAAACGGACGAATTCGTTCGCGAGCTCAACCGACTAGAAAAGCCTTCGTTCAGCGACACTCTTAGCGCAGACTCACACCGTCAACCTCAAAAAAACGACACCAACACGACACATCAACGAAAGACGACGCACGTGGATTAATACGCATGAACCAACGCTACGCGAAAAAGGGCCTAACTGTAGCAAGTAAATAAAATTAAAGAAAATCAACTCCAGTAATGCTAAGAGCAACAGGCTTCTGCACTAAGGGGAAAATATTAGGTACCCAAAAACTAAAATTTAAGATAGCGGGTTTCGATAATCTGAGGAAAACGCAAACAGTTTCGACTCGGCCACGCCGCACGTCCCTACAACCCCACAACAACGCTCACGATAAAACTAAACCACCACTCACGAAAGCAAACGATCAGAGGAAGCGCGCAGAGAGGAAAGAGAATCCCTTAAACGCCGTGCTTGCCTATATGATATAAAAGTCAAACTAATAAGAAACGATAAAAGAGGAAAAACAACAACGAAATCGAGCGAGTCACTAAAGCCGAGCGTACGTAAAAAGCATCTAGCCCATCGTTTAATATGACTTATTTCCATCCACAGACTGAGAAACCTGATTTTAGGAAATTTGTTGAAATAAAAAAAAAATTTAAATAAAATAAAAATTAGTACTTGTTTATTTGCTTAAAAAAAGGGAAGGGTTTGATATATATTTATATATATATATATATATATATATATATATATATATATATGCTGCAAAAACTAAATTAATACAAAGAATAAAAATGACAAAATAAATGAATTGTATTTTTTCGCTTTATAATCACCTAATGCTTATTTGCCACCCGCTGCCATGCCTCCAACGGACTGTCGACATGGCAACGGAAACTATCATCATAAAATGGTACAGTAGTACAGATAGCTAGACCACGAGGGGGTGGGCTCTCCCGGGAAGATGTCCGCCGAGAGGTCCAGTGACTGGTCATGCGGCTCGCTGTCAGGAATAATGGTTGTACGGAGGGAGAGGGTGCCCGATGCCATTCTGGTAGTGATGATGCTGGCGGTGGGCGATGTATTCTGCGTAGCTCATGGTCATCTTTTCACTACGGTACCTACAACATTGGCGGAAACAAACGGGGCAAGCGTCAGAAGAGCCATGTCTAATTGAGCGCATCGTTCCTGCATGAAATCGTTTAACGCGCGCATCTTCAAAAACGAATTAATAATTGTATGTCATGAGCGATTGAACATGCTTAAGAGCTATCGCACAGTGGATGACTATCAGTCAGCAATAATTTAAATATGGTTAGCGCGAAGCTATACGCGTCTTTGGAAGGCTAGTATTATTAATAAAATTCGCATTCTTTGGGATCTCTACACTACATTTCTGTCTTTCTTTGCTATGATAGAGCTTTTACGTTTGCCAAAAATACAACTTTTGTTATATTAAATCAAGCAAGCCCAGCTCAGATGAGGAAAAAAAAAAAAAAAAAAAGTACTTTCCATAAAAAGTAACAGCATAGCAATGCGTTGATTTTAAAAGTAACTCTCCCCAACACTGCGGTCTTGCGCCACTGGACACGAGCGCTATAAAATCTAGCCTGCGATAGATAAATACGTTTTTAAAAAAGGAAGCAGGAAAAGGCAATTCTCTCACCTGGTCAATTTTATAGTCTTCCTGAAGTCATTTGTGATGGGAGCTTTGTAACCTCCCTTTCGAAGTAAGGAATCTATGGTCTGAATGTGGTCCCATCCTGCAGAGACGGAACAAATTCAATTACTTTGCAGTCCGCGTCTTATTTCTGCCGTCGCAACTTAAGAGAAGCCGTTTTAATTCGTACCTTGCTCCTTCGCAACCTCTGGCAGGTAGGTGGCGGTGCGCTTTGATCCTTTTTCATTAAAAAATTCTATCCTAATGCCGTGAACACCCACCTAGAAAACAAAGACGTTTTGAAAAAAAAACTGGTAAAACATTAAAAATTTAAAAATAGCTTAAAGGCAAAAATAATATCAGTTTCACTTCTGCTCTCTTTCGAAGCCACAGGGAAATGAAACACATTGGCGCAATATAAATTATAATAATATTCATAATAATGTATATCGCACAAGCTGACCGGAGTAGAAAAGTTATTGAGGTTTTTTTTGTAGCTAAAGCATTAGCTGGTAACTACATATGAAAAATAAAATTAGCAGCAGCACTCTTGGTATCACCTTTAGCTTTGAACTAATTTTAGAAGCCCAGAGGAAGAACAATCAAGCCCCGGAAATGACTAGAATTATTCACTTTGCAGCTTGTGGTCAAAAAAAAGAAAAGTGAAAGATAATAAAAAAAATTGAATCTATAGAACCACAGGGCTAAGGCAAAATTATTAGTGTCTTTAATTTATATTGGTTTTAATTTTAGTCTTTCATTTTTGATGGAAGCTTTGTATCCTTATTTTTAAATCAATAACTGGAAAAAGTAAGGCCGCCCCGTAATAGTCCACTATTAGTTGACCATAGCTAGTTGAGGTTTGGTCAACCAAAACTCTGTTAGTCACAGAAAAAACGCCCCGAAAAACATTAGCGGCTGGAACATCCAAAATGCTCACCTATCATCCATCCAGCACAGATATAGCTTATCGTCTGAAACATGCAAATATAAGCATAAGCATTCACATGGCTATACATGCTGGACATGTTTTTCGATCTATAGGTTGGTGCGCGTTCACAACGGCATCATAACACTGCGCTTTCGTAAAATAATGAAAGCAAGTAGGGCATGCGCTCCCTGCCATCTCGGGCGTGAAACTCAAGAAATATCTTCAGAGAGTCTGCATTCAAAGGATCCGGTTCAAATGAAAAGCAAATGTTCTCAGATACCGTAGTCCGTATGAAACGTACACGAACGTCACTACTGCGGAGATGGCTCTTAAACCGAGAACAAAGAAAGCAGCGAATTATTCAAATGTTAACGCAGCCTTCTTACCGTTTGTCCCTGACACATTTATAATCACAGCTTCTCCAGTGGCGAGCTTTATGCATGTGCTTGAGCGCTTATTATGCAACGTAGGCGATTAAAGGCTCATCGAAATGATTTAAATGGTTTATTAATAAACGTGATTACTCGACGACTACTAGTCAACCAGAAAAATCCTTAGTCCAGGACAGGCCCGAAAAAGAAGCTACCTCGTTTATTTGATCAAAAATACCTTTTCTTTCATTATACTTTAAAGCACAATGCACAAAGCCGTATTTTCGGTCTTCACAGCCACACGATCCTTCCAGTTTGCTAATTCACGCGTTTGGAAACGGTTGGGCTTGCATTACCAAACACAACCAGCGAAGGATTTCTAAAGCAGAGATCCACTTCCGGTTCACTACTTTGCCGCCGGGCTTGTGAAAACACAGTCTAGCTCTGAACTGGGTCACCGTTGACAAAAGCGATGAACGCACACGGAAAGGCAGCGCAATATAAAGTCCTGCTATCTGATCTCCAGGATCTGAACAAAAGACAGGAGAAGAATTCAGAAGAGATGCGGCAAGAGGATTACGCGCTGCTATCTGAACGACACGCATCCCATCAAACTATTTTAAGAGGAAGACGCGGCGTAAACCAGATTAGTTTTTCTAAACAACTATAGCGTGACCCTAAGGTGAGACCGTCTATTATCTGGATGTGGCTTTTAAATGCCCGCGAGCCAAGTACAGCACAGCACTCTGCATGAGAGTCTCAGTCAGCGAACAGTACGGAAAAACACGACAAAAAAGACACACACACACACACAATACACAAGACATCATCGTCACTCCTCACCCAGGGCGCATTTCTGTCTGCGCTGTTGTAGGTCACTGAGGACAGTATGCGCCTGTGTGTGTGTTTGCGCGGCCTGAATCATCAAGCTCGCACAGGCTAAGTCTGAGAGCCCGTGCTTCATTTGAAAGCGAGTATCCCAGATTTGCGAACCGTCTTGCGGTGGCCGGACCATTTGTCGAAGTTGCAGGCAGATCTCGCCTCTGAAGTTGTTTCGAGCTTCAGACTGAGCTGCGGTGCACTTGCTTTCCCGATTTGTTTGTGCGTTTAAACATGCGTTCATACGTTCCCTTTCATTTCCTATTGGGGTAACGTCAGACCTATGAGAACGCCGTTATGGCTATAGCCTTTACCCAAAGTATTATTCCATTCTGATTATTACAAAATTGTAAACAAAGTGTTTTTTCCATCAACAACCAAAGACCATCTTTCTGTACTTATTGAGTTTTTAAATCGTCTATTACAACATTCTCTTTATTAACCATCTAGTTGAACGTTTTATGAAGTGCTCAACGTGGTGCAAATGTAACTCTGCTCACTTGGTAAATGTTTTGCGGAAATTATTATGAAGTCACGTGATGTGCAGAGTCGTAAAAACACTACTAGTGATTCTTGTTCAGAAATACTATGAAAGAATGCTTTAAAAAGCCTCAAAAGTTAAGAAATTTATATTTCAAAATGACTAAAAGTAAACTATTAAACGTTTTGTATAAATAAAATTAGTCACCATCGTGCAAACATGAAATATCGATCTGTACAGATTGGTTTGTTTTTATTCCAGTGTGCTCTTCATAGTTATGTGAAAATGTGCATAATGAACCATTGCATATTTTGCTTCGTCATAAAATCGGATCATTCCTTTTCTGTTGTAATTAACATATTATCGATGTGTCTAACATTAATAGTTATATTGAAAATCATTCCTTGTTTTCTGAAAGATAAATCGATAATATCAGAAAAACACTATGAAATTCCACATCAGGCTTTGATGCAATTTTTTTGGTGTTTTGGTAAGGATAGCCTTTCCATTTGAAATGCTGTTTCTGTTGGACCCCGTAAGATGGACGGTAAACGTTTAAAAGGCCTAAAAACCCATGCAAATAATTCAGAGAACAGACACCTATTTATCTCTTCAGGGAACGGCGATTTAGTGGCAAGTGGCATTTAAAACTAAAATATGAGCAGGAAAAAAACTCTTAAGCGTACAGAGAGTTTAATTTGGTGAAAAACAGATGGTAGCATCTTCTGCGCCCTTACCTCCCAGTCTAGGTAATCACCAACATCCTCAAAGTTGGTGAGCAGAGACACTGAGCAGAAGAGGCGCGGCAGCTCGTCCCTCGTCATGGGGGGAAAGCGACTGTCTTTAAGGGCACTGTGGAGACAACGTAAGGTCAAGATACTATGACTACAGTGTGAAGCTGATTCACATGAAAAACAATTGAGTTGCAGCCTGATATAATTAAAAACTCAATTGCGATGATCAAACATTTAGGAGTATGAATAGGTGTTGATTGAGACTCATAGACGCAAAACAATGGTAATAATGTGTCAAAGACTCAAAGTCAACAGTGAGAGTATGAATGAAGAAGTGGGCCGACAAGCATGTTTTATAAATAGCCTGAATTATCACCGGACGATAAACAATGTCATATCAAGATCACGACATTTTTAACATTTTTACTCAATAACCCCAAGTTCTGTGAGAATGAAGCGCACGGCTGAGGTTCGACTGTTACGCAAACTCAAACGCACGTGACACTTTCAGCGTCTTAATATGCGAGGACACGAACGCATGACCTTCATCTCCACAGCCATTATTACCAGCTTTACACCATTTCGTTTTCCATGCCTCTGTGTATTAACTGCCGCTCCACTTGAAAATGGCTGATGGAGATTTAATACAAGAACCAGCTTTTCTGACAAGATGCGCATGAATACATCGTGCGATATATAGAGCGCCCAGCTCCATTTCAACTACTTTCAAACACACAGCAAAGTTCAAGTAAAACAGAAAGGACCTTAATGACAAAGTAATATTTATTTATACAGTTCTGTTGTGCTGCATCCTATCTGACAAAATAAAACTGCAATGTTTTGTTGTAAACTGATTTTCGTTTAAATCATTGATTAAATTACGGTTATAAATTCATTTCATTAGACAAGATTTGTTATGTTTACATTATTAAAATCAATCTCAACATTGTGCAAATGCATTTCCCATTAATGATAAATAACCATTGCAATAAATATCAGTATTATACGATATATAAATAAATATAATGCCAGCATATTTTTCTGGAACTCAAATTTAAATTAAGCATGCTTCCGAGAAATCATTTTAAATATTAATGTATTATTATTACGGTTATTACTACACATTCATTATACATTTGACCTGCTTTCAGATTATTCGTGAATACACAGCCAGTTTTGTCTGAAACACATGGCTGCCAAAAATAAGACTCTCTCCCCTTATGTGAAAAAAAAATAAAAATCAACCAATCAACAGGATGTTCATTTAAAAATGGCAACAAAATACGGAAATATCAATATTGATAATATTGACTGCTTTTTCTTTTTGCTACATTACCAGCAAAAAAAAACTACTGCAATGTAAACTACTGTCATCAATTATTCATATCATGCCATAAGATTCAGCATTTTGATGGTCAGACGTCTCACATTTCATGTGCTCTATCATGTCTTGCCATCAATCCATCAACCCTCAATCTCGGAAGACTCAAGATTCAAAGTCTGCTTTTTTCAAGATTAGTGACTGGTTTCAGGAACAGAACGAACTTAATCGGTCACTCGAAAAATGCATCACCTCCAGCAGGAACCCGATATAAGGTTTACAAATTAGAAAGATTCACAAATCCTAATTGAATTTTTGAATTGGTTAAGGTGAAATGATTTTTCTCCTGTTTTTTTTTTTTTGGTGGGTGCTCTGCCTTTCTTCGAGCAATAAATGCAGCCATATTTTCATTTTTAAGATATACAGTGTAGAACAACGCCAAAACACACCTACTCTCAAATCAAACGCTTCGTACCCCGTGTAGCGTTCCTGATGTTGACGGGTTCCGTGAGAACATTTCCGTTAGCGGTTTTTCAACATTACTTCATTACCCACGAGAAGCAATTAAGCCGAATAAAGCTTCACTATTTCTCCGTCAGTGTGTGCACGGATCGCAGAGAACATGACAAAGCAAAACGATCACAGTTTTTCAGTTTTCGAAGACTGTTTAGTAAGCTCTTGGCACATTTAGGCATATTCAGAAAATAGGCGTGCAGGATATAAAAAACTAACTCGAACTATCATGCATTTTTGTGATCGGATCAAATAAGATCACATTAAAGTCATCCCAAATAAAAATACGCAAGCATTACCTGGATATGAAATGGAGGTTAATGCTAGGTGATGAAAACGCATATGATACTTAGTTGTAATTGGTCAATCAGTGTTATTTAGTTGTTAAATTATTATTATTAGCCGAGAATTTCAAGATTTATTCCCATGCACCAATGACTATTGCAGTATAGATTAAAAAGTTTATAGCAGCAATTAATTCTATCCACAACAACGCATTACTACGCTCCCCACTATATCCAGTGCCACCTCTGACACAAGACTGATTCACGAACCAAATGTGAAGGCCTGGAGGTTAACAATATTGTCACCGGCTATACAAGCTGCTTCAAAGTTAACGAGAAAATGGAGAAGTGGGAATTTGGCAGCGTTCGCCGAGCCGAGCCGAGCCAAGACCCGAGCATCTGTTCTGGTGTCTCCGTTCCTGCTGAGGGAAGAACGTAGCTGTAGTTCCGGAGATGGATGGCTGGCTTGGACACAAGGTCAAGCAACTGCTTGAGAAAGACGTAGCGAAGTACCGAATGCGAAATTTGCCGCGTTGACACTTTTGAATCGAAACAATTCCCTACAGGGCCGTTCACACCAGGCGTGATTACTTGTGGGACAAAAAAAAGCACAAGTAACTTTAACAGCTGCCCGAGTATATTTTTTTCCTTGAAAAATACAATTCTGGGTCATCCAGTGGGTTTAACAATGTGTTAACCGAATAAGAGAAAAGGAGATGACTGATTTTTACGTTTTTAAGAAAAGATACAGCACTACGTGTCAAAACAGGAAATCCTTATGTTTAATAAAAGCAGAATTTCAAAGAGGGATGTGGCGTACCTGGTAAGGGTGTACTCCCTGAGTCCTGAGTGCAGGTTCATGGCAGAAAATGTACCTATACAACCCCTTAACCGCTTGTCCCGGCCGATTTTCCAAGTGACAAACAGTGGGCTGTTGGAAAAAAGAGAAGAACGTCTATTAAAGAGCAGTTAGAATGTGCATTTGAAAGAAAGTGATTAATGATACAATTTTCATTTTGGGATGGAGTGGCCCTTTAAGGTCTAATAGGTCAACAAATGACTTGTATAGGCTGAAACTTACTGAAGGGAAACACATAGTACTTTCTGTGGGTGACCAGCCCACAAAAACAGAACAAAGTGGTGTGTGTCTTAAGATTTTAACCGCTTCTCTTCAGCATAAATTCTCACTTTCCAACCCTCTCAACCAACCCCAAGACATCACAGGTTATAGTATTGCAAGACCTAATTTTAAGGACCTACTAAATATTTGCTTATTAGCATGCGTGTTAGCTAGCTAACTATAACTAGCTATAATTCAATCTACATATCAGTCTATATACTCCACAGTGCATTCAGGAGGTGCTTGAGCTACTGATATTAAACTGATTGTAACTCAACCAACATTTTCATATAAGAGCATTCTTTTGCTTTGGTATGAAATGTTAAGTGTAGGGTGCTGGGCACAGATAATTTTCTCCAACAATCTTCTGTACATTTATAAAAATCTATCCAATGGTTACTATCCTATCTTACCTACTTCAAATCTTACCTTGTAACATTAAGGTGGAGTTAATGAGAAAAAGGATTTAACACTATGGCCTGGGGTTACTGTCAATGTTTAACAGCTCCTATGACAAAAAATGTAGGCCACTGTTTAAAGCACCAGCTGAATATCAGTTGATCGTGACGGAAATTTAAGGACTAAGCCCTTTGGCCAGGAACACACTGGCAGCAGTCTTTTAATGTGCTTGGAAAAAAAAAAATCAGGGTTAAATCTAAACTCATTGAACACATCTTGGATGGATAGAGGAGTTTTGTTGCATAAACACAATCCCACCTAACCATCTGCCATCCACACTTGGATTTTCAGTCACATTTGCCAGCATCGGGCATTCTCTCCTGACCCTTTAATCCAGGGACAGTAACATTATATAGAAAAAAAAGATGAGGTTGTATCAGGGCGGCTCTGAGCAGCACTTTCTCCTGTACATCACAAGCATTCGTTCTGAATCAGTGGCCATAACTGGGGAAATGAAAAGTATTGGTGACATGCAAAACAAGACTAACATCAAGTCCAGCATGTACGGGTGCATATATATATATATATATATATATATATATGTGTGTGTGTGTGTGTGTTTTACTTAATTTTATACAGGGTGAACTTTTATTCATTAAATTATGTACAAACATAATCCATGTCCCCCATTTAAGCGCTGTTACACAGTACATGCAAACTATACAGTACTATTATTTAAGGTGACTAGTTAGTATATGGCTACCTTCAAACACTTAATAGTGTCTCTTGATAACTGATGATAAGAGTGCAATAATATGATAACATACTACTATGATAATAGACTTTTGTCAATGTTATTTTTGTGGACAGTTATCAGTGTAATAGCCCTCTGTTGGTGAAAATAATAAAAACATTAGAGGGCTGTAAAACAGGGACAGCTCTAGTTGGGGACAGAACACAAAAAAAAAAAAAAAAACATTTTTGAATGTGCGAAACAAAGACTATACAAAGACAGTTCACTTCCCGTGCTTCACACAGGACTTTGAGAGTTATTTCACTAGTTAATTGATCACGGGTAATTTTATTAGTTTGGGCAGATAATAAAAAGAATGTAATAGGATAGTGATACAAACAAAAATGAGTCACCAAATATACTTGGGCAGCTGTTAAAGTCTACGTGTTCTATACTAGAGCCCTATGAAAGCTATTTTATTTTTTTCTAAATTACATTTTATATTTTTCCAAATTATAAATTGTATTTTTCTCAACTCCTTTTAAGAGTAAAATTTAATTTTATTAATCAATCAATCAATCAATCAATCATTTTTATTTATATAGCGCTTTTAACAACACAGGTTGCATCAAAGCACTGTACAGTATAATGACAGGGATATATAGAATCAAATCAATCAATTAATCAAAAAGCATGTTTAATTAAACAAAACAAATCACGAAACATACAATTTCACATCAATTTGATCATTTATTTGAAAATAACGTGTTTAGGGCCATATGAAATGATTATTTGAATGCATAATACAACAATTAAATTTTAAATTTTGTTTTACTATGCGTTCTGTTTTTTTCTGGTTATCAAATGAAGGCATAAAACTTCAATTTAATTAATCTAACTAAATTAAGCAAACTTTTAGTATTAAAATTAAAACACGGAAGAAATGTTTTGTGATTGTTGATTATTCCTAAAAAATAACACTCGTTTCATATTAGCAGGCTAGTAGTAGTGGGCTATGTACATTCTACTAAAAATAAAAAATATATATATATATATATATATATATATATATATATATATATATATATATATATATATATATATATATATATATATAGTTTAGGCATAATTACTTCTAAATAATTACTTCTAAATTGACTCAAATCAAACAGTAAAATAAGAAAGCAGACACTGTACACGCCACGAGCGTCACACATTCATTAACACAGACATGCAGAACACGTAGGATTCATAATTAAATTGACTTTTGCAGCTTTTTGCAGATACTAGTCCATATTTCAATTTAAGTGTAAAGACCCACTTTTGATTAGTTCATTAATTTTTTTTTTTTTACAAATTACATGACATTCCACGTTAAACTGATAATTCCTTTTTTATGAGTGGATTTCGCAATTCCCATCCGCATTTTCTGCCTCGCTGAAATCATAGGGCAATACGGCGAAATAGTCCCACTTTCTAAAAGAAAGAGACAAATCGCTGATGTCATCGTGTTATTGTTCTCACAGAAATCTGTCACAGAAAGGTCAGGCAGCCAATCCGCATGTGGGTCTAGCCTTCAAAAAAAGCCTTTTAAATGCTATTTGTGCTTAAGAAACAGCATTCAAGGAGCGCTGTATTCCACATTCTGTCGCTGACGTGAAATGTGCCGCTTAATTGTGAACTCAGTGATCCGTTTTTGAAATGTTCAGGATTCCCCCGATTTATTTATATAGGACTTTGTCTCGTTTAAGCTGCCTGGAGGCATTGCAAACATGGACGCAGCGCGAACAGACTTCCCTTGAAGCGCACTTCAGTGCGGAGGCACCTACATAGTAACTGGCAACTTTCCCATATTGGCCATTTTGGGTGTCTGCCATTTTGAATTTTTTAAAATAAGGTGATAACCCGGGTATTTCTAAAGTTTCTATTTTCTAAAGTTTAGTTTTTTTCTCCCAGTTAAGCATTCGAAAACGCAATTTAGCTCAATGTCTATTTGTAAAATACTTCTCTGGCCACGTTTGCTAGCTTGGTTCAGGATGTTTTTTCCTCTTATATATATATATATATATATATATATATATATATATAAGCGCTTCCCTTTAGTGGTGGCCCAAACCATGCAGGCAGAGATGACACCAAAAAATATCCGTTTGTAATGATATCCTACAATCTGTTGGCTTTAATTACCGAAATGTTTAATTGGCCTTAATCTAAAAGAACTAGCTCTTCTGTTACGTCTGAGCTAGAATTTTCACTGTGCTCTTATCGATTTGTATTTGAACTGAATCGCATTGCATGAAGCGTTAATGTTGAGGTCATAAAATCCTTTAGGTTTAAAGGTCCAATAAGAGTCAATGTCACTACAAAATTATTATATAATACAAGGGGGGAACATTATAAATATAGATTTAACAGGTATATCAAAGTATCAAATAACCTGGCTCAAACTACTGAATTTTTAGCTTGATTTAGCCCCGATTTCCCCGTCAAAGAATCAGTTTGATCCCGATGTTCACCGTGGATTATCTGATCTCACTTTGCACCTCCCTGAAAACTAATGCCATAGCCAGAAATGTGTGTTCCTGGGCGGAATGCCTTTGTTTCCGCAGAACCCATTTCCACCTCTAGCTGTCAATCTCGCTTACTGCACCCCTAAAAATATCTTGCAGTGCGCGACGAGCTCGATCTCGTAATGTGTGCGCGTTTAGGATCTCCTTGTGCGTGTGCTGCAACCAGATTTCAGAATCGGTCAGGATTTTAAAGCATTTGGCACAGCTTTGGGGCCAAAAACTAAATTTATATTCCAAGAACGTCACGAAATCTGGTCTCGTAAGGATACCTTGAATGAATAAACTCAAAAGGACGTGGAGATGCATCTTTGTGAGATCCTTGACAGCACATGACAAACAGCGACCAATCAACAACTACTTAATAACGTCACAAACGAGTGACATCTTCGTAATATTACTGACCGTATAGATTTCAATGGTCGCATTTGATGCATCTTTGATATTAGGATGTTGATTATTCTGACAATCGAGCGGTTCAATTATTAATACTCTTCTTTGCTCGCTCTCTCGTTGTATGAATCACGGAGGAATAGCTTTCGATGTTTTTAGTATATCGCGATCGTGTTAAGCACATTTTCCGTCACGTTAAAAACGTTTCACGACATGACACCCATTTACTTCCCTAAAAGACGGATTTATCATGCGAGTTGCTAACGGATCACGCTAACATTAGCTTAGACTATAATTAACCTTATTCTGGAAATAAAATAAAGTATTGAAAAGGACCCAAAATGCTTTTTGCACTAATCGTACCTGTAACCTAGTATGTTATCATGCATGTACTTTTTCAATATTATTGTTATATACATACATGTCATAATGCTTTATGATGATAAGAATGATGTTTACAGTATACTCTATAAGTGTTGAGGCAATAAAGAGATATGGCATCCAAATAACTATTGTGTGTGGTTGGTTTCATTTTATTAAGAATCTAAACACTTAACTAAATCACCCTTTACTTAAACTCCAAAAAAGTCCAATTAGTTAGGTTTACAAATGCAACGTCAGAGTATTGTATATTAACAAGCGATCCGTAAGGCATTATACATTGTTAATAAACTATATGATCTGTTAATAGTGTAATGTTCAAAACATTAATATTAAGATTTACAAGCATATTAACTGTATATATATATTAAATAACCCTCTTAAGCACACAATGTTTATTAAGAAATTGTAAAGTGCTACTTTTTTGCTTATCTTTTAATCTATATGAAGTGACGTTGCTTGTAAGCCGGAAAGCATATTGTTGGCTTTTATGACTGGAATCTATGAGATGAGATTTATTATTTGTAAAGCATGTTGAATAGGTGTGTCTGCTAAATCGACAAAGGCTAAAATATAACTGTTACTTTAGCGTTTGTAAACACGACAGGTGTCCATAAATGGCTAACACCACCGTGTTAACAAAACAACGTCATATTTTTGTATACATTGCCTACATATGTGCGTGTAGGTGTGTGTGTGTGTGTGTATATATATATATATATATATATATATATATATATATATATATATATATATATATACACAGTCCAAATAGGGGCAGTGTTACTATAAGATGAGAGAGGAACTGCAGTGAAGACATTCATTCATTGCCTAGTTCGACGAACCCTGACTAACCGGATAAGATAAAGATCCCTTTAACGCTCTTATGACCCAGCACTCAAACTGTGGCTCGAGTAAATCGCTTTGTTCGCCCGTACGAATACATAATCATTTACAACACGCCAGTTGTCATTGAGAAAGCTTACCTCGAAACGTCCCAGATAACAAAGATACGGCGTTTTGAGCGAGCGACAAAACAGCAGGACGTTAATCCGATGTGTTTTTAAACACTCAACATGTAAATAACAGTAATAATAATACATCACTTTGCCGATGCACTTTCGCATAACCGCAAATTAAACGAACAAATCTGTAAGACCTTTCGCGTAAAAATATCTGTGGGGAAAGTAAACAACTCTTCGGCTTTGTTAGCTTGCTAGCGTTAGCTCACTTTAGCCAACCGTTGAAAGCAGCTTCGAATCGAATCAAAGAGAAATATCACTCAGTGTTTGTGAAAAAAATCTAACCGAATAGTAAAAGAAGGAGAGCCGAGAGATAAAAAGAAAAAAAAGGCAAATATTCGGCGAATGAGAATCGCGTTTGTTGGCTAGCGTTCGTTAGCATGTTAGCTTGCAGATAAGCTTGAATAAAGAAGAGCAGGCTAACACCCATTTAATCTCTTTCAGAGAGAAAAAAACACACCGCAGCTTTACCCAATTAACGAGCGAATTAATGATGGATTAATTTTACTCCAAGTCTTCGAAACTGTACATTTAAAAAACTTTTAAGCCCACATTTTGTTTTTTGATTTAATATGTATACCCTCTACATTGATTTACCTATTAATAAAATTCCACACGACCATATCTTAATTAACAACGTTTAATTTAACGCAACACATTAGAAACTTTAAACGCGGAAACGTGACACGCGTTTCTTTCTTTTTTTCCCCCCCAAAAGCTACGATTAGCCGAGATAGCCAGCCGACTATCAATTACCGCATTTGCTACTGACACAAAAACAAAGTCATTATCGTGACAGCGGCGGCATCGGCTCGAGACCGACACGAACAAAACTTCACCCGTGCTGACAAAGACCGAACTTCGCGGTTCGAGCACGGCGATCGGGAAACACGCCGTCTGTTGTTGTAGCAAAGCGGGTCGGGATAGCCATTTTTGCTACTTACTAGGGGTCGTTTGTAAACCTGGGTGTTCGAGGAGGCTGGTATCCGTATAGATGGCAATAAAGCACGTCGAAGCAAAAGCAACACATCTCCGCCGAAACGACCATTTTCCTGGCTCCGGAGCCGGGGCCGGGGCTGAGAGTCGGGGAGAGGCCGGTGGAGTTGTAGCCTCCTGGAGTTGGGGACAGAGCATTGGTGTTGTTGCTGCCGCTGCTGCCGCTGCTACTACTACTACCCCCCGGACCCCCCAGGCCGTTCACCCGATTCACGTTTCCTGCCACAACAGTCGAGGACGACCCGATCCCCAATTCCGATCCACAATGTCCGGTCCCGGCTACTCCGCTGCCAGCCCCGCCGGGACCCCCAGCCCCGGGGGATCCCGACAACTTCTGCTTCTTCACCCCGCAGCACCCTGCCGCCATCTTCGAACAATCTGCACCGACACACCGCTTCCGACCCATCACCGTCACCGCGGGAAGGGCGGGCCGAAACGCAGACCACACGTAGAAATCCCACTGCGTCAGCACGTACGACGGACGATGCTCCACCTTCCCTCGCTTTTGACGGACGTAATAACCGAGAGGAGCTTACGTTATATCTCTCCGAGGGGAGAGACTGCAATGTCACCCGATAGTTTGCCTCCGAAAAGACGTAGCGTACGCTGCAGCCTTACGTAATGTTCTTAGGGAGACAAATTAAAGGCTTCGACGGACCCGATGTGCGGGCTTTTGCTAGTAGAGTAACAGCCCCTCCTTGGGATGCGCTGTGCCAACTGCAACGATGCACGCAGGGTTCTGTCAAAGCATGCACGCGTCCATCCATACATGAAACGACACTCAGGCTAGGCAAATATATGGCCTGCAGAGTCAGGTCTCCCTCCGAGGGAGCGGGGACCCATACACGCCTCGCCCGAGAAGCGACGCAGTCTGAGCGGCTTTCAGTCGACGATGCGGTTCGGCTGCGTGCGTGATAGCACCATAGCCACACGACCCGCTTTAATGCAAGCCCGCCGCCGCGTAAACCGAGCCCAAAAGTTTTCCCTCGACGGATCGGAGCGCTGTCATCCGATTATTCGGGCGCATTTCGGCGCGGCGTGATAGCACGGCCTCCGGTCAGACGCGGATTCCCCCGGTCTCTCTGCGCGCCGCGCTCGCGGCTGCTAACATTAGCTCGGTCGCGGTGGAGAAAATATCCTATGCGTTCATCCGAAGCGCTCGGACTAGTATTCTCTACTTTCACGCCGGAGTACAGAGCCCAGGACGTAGTTTACGACAGATTCCTGCGTGTCATACGCATCTCTCCCTATTCACGAACTACGCTAAAGCGGGCGCCGTTTCTCCGCCGACGGACGCAGACATCCCGCATTTTGCTATTCGCATAAATCCGTTTATGGTCTCGTCATCCTCGGTCGCAGTCTTCGAGCCGGTGGAGAAAGAAACGGAGCCGTTCGAGAGCACCGTGAGCCAGCGTCCCGTCCGAGACCGAGCAGCGCAGGTTCTAGTCACCGAAGCCGAAGCGGCGTCGAGTCTGCACTCATTCTCTCTTTTTTTTTCGCGTTTCCAAACTCACCAGACAATAGGAATGCCCTCACGCTGTCTAAACGCGTACACCCACGGCAACGGAAACCCTAGAAATATTAAGGGATTTTTTTTTTAGTAAAAAAATACGGAATGCCGCTTCAAAATGCCTGTATTGTTTCTAGAACATTTGCGACCCTGGACCCCACAACCGGTCATATAAAGGTGTTTTTTTTTTAAATGAGATGTGTACGTAATCTGAAAGCTGAATGAGCTGATGCATGGGTTGATATTTGAACATCTGGAATCTGAAGGTGCAAAAAAAAAAAAAACTAAATAAAGAGAAAATCACCTTCAAAGTTGTCCAGATTAAGTCCTCAGCAATGCATCTTACTAATCAAAAATTAATTTTGATGTGTTTGTGGTAGGAGATTTCTTTACACGACCTTTACTCATTATCCTAATGCTTTTTGCCATAAATGAAAAATTAATAACCGTGCAATGTATTCTTGCCTATTGCTGCTGATACACCCTTGTTACATAAGAATGATTTTGTGTTTTTGTGCATACTTGTTTTTAGTGTGTGGCCATCCATCGAACGCCTGGCAGAAAATATTTATTAAAATAATTACCAAAATCAGAACAGACACAACGTTTTATGTGCATGGAATAAATAATAAAAATAAATACAAATAACAAGCAAATACTTTATATGAAAGAAAGACCATGTTCTCTCACTAAATGTGGTCAAGATTTATTTTAAAATTCCTTATATATATATATATATATATATATATATATATATATATATATATATATATATATATATATATATGATATTTATGTAAATTAATTTATAACATAGTAACACATGCGTTATATTAAATAGTTCATGACAGTCCAAAATTAATAGCCAAGAAATTAGGTATAACTGTTAAGTGTTATAATCTACTCTTATTAATTGTGTATTGTTTGTGGCTAAATATAACTAGAAACTATATGATCTTGCAATAATTGTATTTTTTATTCATATGTAATAATCTACATATATTTACCTCTATTCTAGATGCTGTTTTACCAGTCATTTATTTATGCTTTACTTCATGATTTAATTTTTATTCATTGCTTTAAGACATTGTCAAATGCCTAATGTTTATAGGTTTTGCCTTTTTAAAACGTTGAATTTAAAAACTTGTAATTATATTCTCATCCCAGTATTAATTTATGACATTCACGTGTAAGTGAATGTTAAAAGGGGCCAGCGAATATGGAATTTAATAGATTTAAAATAATGTTTAAAAAAGCCAACAGCATTGGTTTTAATGGGCGGCCTTCACTGAAACTCATTCCAGAGAGATTGCAAAAAGACTAGAAATGTAAAAAATATGAAAAACAAGCATTTGGTTATAATATAGCATACCTGCCTATTATCTAAAAATACATATTAACTGTAAGGCGTTTCATAAAATACAACTACTGGCCGTATTTCCAAGAGGTAAACTAATGCGTTAAAATGCCAAAAAATGCTGTATTTCTCCAACTCCAAGCAAAGTGTTCGTCTCTGTAATAGTCAATAAATATTATATAATCCCGGGAGTTCCTCAAGGTTCGATTCTGGGTCCTATTTTGTTTCGTTTGTATTTATATTAATGATTTGCCATTAGTCTGCTCATCAGTTTTATGCGTGCATGCTAAAAACAAACAACGACTGCTCAAACCGAAGCTGCTGGTGAACGAGTCAAAACCATGTCAGACCAGAAGTTGGTGCTCGTGCAGGAAATAGAAGGAAAGTCTACAGGCAGTATAAAACACTCTGCATCTGTTTCCTCCAATACCTTTTAGGCCTCTACCCCCGGTTTTACAGACAAGGCTTAAGCCTAGACTAACATGTAAATCTGAGCTGTTTCAACTAAAAGAAACTTGCACCGACTGATCTTAAAACACGTCAGTGTCTTTGTTTTGTCGTAAGGTAATGCTTTTTTTCCTAAGCCAAGATTTTAAAAATGACTTAACTGTCGTAACCGCACCGTGGCCTAATCCTGGTTTAGGCTAAGCGCATTTTTCAAGAGTATGTCGTTCGCAACAAACTCGTTCAGTACATGAAATTGAATTGCCTGGATTTTTTGTACATGCAAAATACGCTAACTGCTTCTGTTTCAGTACCTGTGGACTCGATCGTGGGTTCTGGGTCCTCTATTTCCATTCTGCCCAAATTTGCGTATGTGACATAACTTAAAGAACATTTCTGCCTTCTTCTGTCAAATTGATGACTTTGATCCAGTACCAGTGCTTGGATGATTACCTGCCACCAAGAATGATGTGAACTACAGAACTAGAGCGCTTACTTTCTCCTTACATGAAGAAAGCCGCCGTGACTTGACTGCGTTTATAATCGATGAAAGCCCGTTTAGGTTTTGCAGCGTTCCTTTTGGACTAGCTTCGGCACCTTCTACATTCCAGAAAATGTTATCAACTGTCGGATATTGCAAAAATGTGATGACTGCATTCTCAACAGAGTTGTTCAACTCTTACTTCAACTGAATGCTCCGAAATGCCAATTCATTAGTTTCTGCACAAGGTGTTCATCATGCACCAGTTCCTACAGATGCTTCATTTCTTTCTTGGATTAATATCATGGCACAGCAAGTTTATTCCGAATGTTGCCGCTGTGTTGCATTGCGTGGAAAGGACTTGAGTTGGTCGGAAGTGGCTCAGAAATGTTTCAACACTGTGAAAGAGTCGCTGCTTAAAAGTTCTGCTTTGGCTCTATTTGATTCTAATTTGCCCAGTTTGTACAAACATTCTAAAAAACAGAATAGTTGCAGAATAGGTTTGGTTTTCTTGTACTAATAATAATAATAATAGCACAGAGTAAATAAAATCCATATAACTATAGAGGAAAGAGAAAGTATTGTTTTTAAATGTTTCCATATGGGCATAATAGTTTGTAATGGATGGGTCAATAGCGTGATTATAAATGTAAGTGCAAAAAGGTATTACACAGATGTAAGGTATATTTAAATAATAAGTGCAATGTAACATGTATGTACACAATAAGTGCATTGCACCAAATTATTAATTTAAATGTAAGTACATAGTATTCAAGGCCATCTAAAATAAAGTGGGACCGGCAATTTTGGTTAAATGTTAAATGTTTGGTTAAATACTTTGTTGGTTAAAAAAATATTCCAACTCCTCCCATTCAACACCGCCATCTAGTGGTTAAAAATTACATTTAGCCCCTACAGTGTGTGTATATATATATATGGCCTGGAACTGTTGTAAGTGCATCTCACTCACTATTTTCATTTAAAACATCTCAATCGAACAATTGCAGACTTAAGTTCTTTTTCAATAGACTTCTAGCCTGTGGCCCCTACCTGTGGAGGTCACCCTTGTGCTCCTGACCAGTATCTTCACTTAATCATGTGCACTACAAAAGCACCCACCTCAGTCAACGAAGTGGACTCTCCTACAGTACTCTCAGTAGTATTCCTACACTTACCAGTGTGACTTACCTCCTGCGTTCCTCCTGGTTCTCTGCGTGTCTCCTAGGAGTCATCAAGCCTTCTGGTATCCTCGTGTATTATCTCAAGCTGAGGTGTGTGCTCATACGGACATTCCTGTAAGGTCTGCATTCTGTCGGTCTGCAAGAACTTTTCTTGGAGAGCCACAGAGGCTCCATAAAGGTTTTGGCAATCAAGATGGTAATTGCATGCAGACATAAAGTTGGCAAACTTCATAGTGAGCAAAGAGACCCTGTAAGCCAAGCTGACCGACTTTGGGAGAAAGTCTGCCTACTCAACATTGAATATGAGACCCTGAGCGCGGGGTAAAGAACAAGTACCATGAAAAGTCTGCAACGCTGTGTGGTCGTTTTCCATCGAGCGAGAACTTACACGAAACCAAACTAAACCTTCGGTCAGAGCCTGGAGAGCCTGGCTCTTCATCACAAAAAAAAAGAAATTTGAATCAAGTCATAATACAAACTTTCTCCCAGATCAAATCTCGCAAAGGAAAAGTTCAGATGTAAAGGCTTCGGGTCGTAATCAGTTATTGATTCTGTGTTTCTGCATGTATTCGCGTCCTGCAGCATAAACCCACGCAGCGGCTCGGTCCGGTTTCACGTAATGAGAACGAGATCAGCCACATTTGCTTTTATAATGCAGTGTTAAGATACTTCACCACGATTAGCTTCGGGTCGTGAAAGATCAGCCAGTTTTTACATGTGTTTTTGCATGGGAGGAAAGTGCATAGTCAAGTGTCATTTATTTAATGTTTTGCACTCTGTTTTGTTTCAGCTCGGGAAGTAAAGGAGCTCCAACCCCAGACATGTTCCTAGTCTCCTGTCAGCTTTGCAGGCTAAGATTTTCCATTCCTCTGTGAAGCTTCTGCTTCTAGCGCACGGTTGCATCTCGCACTATGGCTTGAAGCAGCACTTCAGTCCGAGAGGTCCTGTGTCGTGTGCACTGCTCACGAGAGGTTCCTGCCATGGCCAGATTAAAGGCATGTAATAATGGCGCCTCCGTCTCTTATGGTGCTTCAGAACTACTTGATCTCTCAGAAGCTTGTTCTGAACAATGAGGTCTCTGCAGAGTTTATGGCTCGGTCCAGTCTTAGATGTTATTGTCATTGCTGTTATGGCTTCATCTCTCTTGGCTGTCCCAAACCCTGTGTGAAACACAAACATATAAATACAATATGGCGTACTAAATAACGTTTCTGTCTGATTTTGGTGTTTTTATGACATGGCTAGTCATTTTTTTGATAGACGGTGTATTAGTGTAACGGTTGAGATCAGTGCTTCCCCACACACTAAACACAAGCTCTCCATAAACAGCATTTCCTGTTTGGAGAGCCATTGAAGATACACACATTTAACCATCTCAATGAAAAAGCCAGCTGAAGAAAAACTGAATGAACTTCGTTCTTTAGATGGACTATTTTTTATTATGTATAAAGATCCAAAAAAAAGATCAGATTTAACTTTCGGTGACATTTGTGACCCTGGACCACGAAGCCGGTCATAATGGTCACATATTTTTAAATTGAGATTTAATACATCGCCTGAAAGCTGAATAAATAAGCTTTCCATTGATGAATTAAGTTCGTAGCAAGGTATATTACTAATCAACTAATCAATTTTGGCATAAACGAATCAATCATTTTAACCCATACAATGTATTTTTGGCAATTGCTACAAATAAATTGTGCTCCAAGAGTTATTTTGTCCGAAAAGTTACATTAGGTCAAAAGAGGAAAACATTTTCAATCACTTTAACTCTTAAACAAACAATTTTCAAAATCCAGTATACTAAAAAGAAGAAAGACATATAATGATTATATTACACATATACTACTACATTATAATGAGAGCATCTTCTCACTGGCCGTCCTGCTCCTCATCCTCATCCTCATCTGCTTCCTTCCTATGGTAAATAGAAGGTCCCTAGACATAAAAAAAAAGACTTTTTTTTAGATGATGATTTCTTCGTGGTACTATTGAGTTTGTGTAGACTAACAGTATTAAATCAAGTGAAGTAAAAAAAAAAGTAATGCTGAACCTTTGCAAACATTTGTGGCTCACTTTACCTGCTCAGATCTTTAAATAATGTTGTTGCATTGCATGTTCTTACATATAAAGCCGTGACTGACCATTTCAGTGCTCTCGATCAGCCTGTAAAGGTAATTGGTTTGTTTCCGAAATAACTGCTGATTCTTCTCCAGAGCTTCCAGGATTTTCAAACAGTGTTCCGTACGAATGTTCTTCCTATAAACAACACACCAATATAATTCTAACATAATGCCTTTGCTGCACTTAATAGTAAATGATGTTAAGTGGTCTGGTTAATGTAATTACTCAAGTATCTTTAGATGAATCGCTGCTGGGTTGCCATGTGTGACAATATGCGAAACCAGAATAAACAAGCTTTCCACTGATGTATGGTTTGTTAGGATAGGACAATGTTTGGCCGAGATACGACTATTTGAAAATCTGGAATCTGACGGCGGCAAAAAAAAGAGTTGTCCTTAGCCATGCATATAACTAATCAAACATTAAGTTTTAATATATTAAGGGTAGGTAATTTACATAATATCTTCATGGAACATTATCTTGGCATGAACAAAAAATCAATAATTCGGACCCATACAATGTATTTTAGCCTTAAGCCAGACTTAAGCCTGGTTTTTGCTCCAAGGTCACATATCGGAACCAAATATCCAATAAATAAAGAAGAACCTGTATCTGAACCTTACCCTTCGAACAAATAGTTTTCTGAGATGGCAACTTCGGTCATCTGGTCGTCAGTCGGCTCACTCCTGATTTGCTCTAAAAAAATGACTAAAATAAACATCTACAAACCAATTGTATATATTTTATTGGAAGTTTAATCTATTAAACACAATCCATGTAATACTATTAAATATGAAATGTGAGTATAATGTGCGTTCCTTTATTCATTTGTAGGGTTTGCTTTGTTCTATGGAGAGCTTGGTTGACCGGCCCTTTAAGAGACTATTAACCACGACTACAACATTCGAATGTGGCATTTAAATATCTACAAATGTATCAAACGTTTTGGATTTGGATTTGCTCCCCTGTTGGCGTAATCACTGGTTCAAAACAAGCGATTTGCACAGTTTCGTAAAACTCAGGTAGCAGCGTTCGTAAAGCGTTCATCACAACTAGGCGTGGACTTATTCTTCATGCAATGATATGTATGCATTTAGCGGATGCTCCTATCCAAAGCAACCCAGACTACATCCGATCAATGCATGCGTGCTGTATACCTACATGAGGTGTCCGGTGAACGACAAAGCTCTCACCTGTCCTCTCGATGGGCTGTTCCTCAACCATGTTCTGAACGTGAACAGCAAGGGGGAACACTGTCACTGAAAACCTTCATGTAGGATAAGAATTGCGTTTATAATGGTGTTTTTATCAATGCCTTCTTACCTTTCTGTTGCTGAGGACGGTGTCCACCGTCACTGCATAGATCAGACTTTTTTTGTAGAGACAACGGGTAATGCAATTAGTGAGAATGTTGTCTTACGAAATACAGGTTGACTTGACTTGCCTTAAAAAGATGTAGTATTCGATCAAAATGTACCAGACGATGAAGATGATAACATCAGGAGCACCTGTTAACATACGTGAGAACTGTCTTTAAAAAAAGTCTTTATTTTACAGCTTAAGTTGTGAACGAACTTTGAGATGGGCTTGACGAAACCTAGATCGAAAGTTTGAAGTGGGTGTAAAAGCTGGAAGTTTAAAGTTTAGATACATCGATTTTGAACTTGAATAACATGTTGCTAGCATGTTGCTAACATGATTATCACGTTCCTAATGTGTTTTAGCATGTTGTTCATATGCTGCTAACATGTTTCAAGCACGATTACCATGGTTGAAAATGTTTCTAGCATGATTACCATGTTTTAGCATATTAAAGATGTTTTAGCACGTAGATAGCATGTTTCCAGCAATATGTTGTTAATGTTTTTAACTTGATTACCATATGATTATCATGTTCCTAGCATATTCCTAACAAGTTGCTAACGTTGCTAGCACGTTTTAACATGTTGTTGACATGTTGCTAGCATGTTTTAACATGTTGTTAATGGTGGAATTACGTTTTAACATGTTGTTAATGTTGCTAGCATGTTTTAACATGTTGTTAATGTTGGTAGCACGTTTTAACATGTTGTTAATGTTGGTAGCACGTTTTAACATGTTGTTGACATGTTGCTAGCATGTTTTAACATGTTAATGTTGCTAGCATGTTTTAACATGTCGTTAATGTTGCTAGCATGTTTTAACATGTTGTTAATGTTGCTAGCATGTTTTAACATGTTGTTAATGTTGCTAGCACGTTTTAACATGTTGTTGACATGTTGCTAGCATGTTTTAACATGTTGTTAATGGTGGAATTACGTTTTAACATGTTGTTAATGTTGCTAGCATGTTTTAACATGTTGTTAATGTTGGTAGCACGTTTTAACATGTTGTTAATGTTGGTAGCACGTTTTAACATGTTGGTTGACATGTTGCTAGCATGTTTTAACATGTTAGCATGTTGCTACATGTTGCTAGCATGTTTTAACATGTCGTTAATGTTGCTAGCATGTTTTAACATGTTGTTAATGTTGCTAGCATGTTTTAACATGTTGTTAATGTTGCTAGCATGTTTTAACATGTTGTTAATGTTGGTAGCACGTTTTAACATGTTGTTAATGTTGCTAGTACGTTTTAACATGTTGTTGACATGTTGCTAGCATGTTGTTTACATGTTTACATGCTTCTAGATGTTTACATGTTGTTAACATCTTTCTATCATGATTACCATATTCCTAGCATGTTTTAGCATTTTGCCATCATTTGAAGCATTGCTAGCACAAATTATTTAGTTTGCTGCTGGCATGCCTTAACATTTTGTCACAGGATAGCCGTTAAACTTAAACTCTTACTGTACAAAAGCTTTTACCCCCTCAATAAAAGTCGACGGGGCTTTTCATAGTTTTTGTTAGATGTAGCTACCCGAGTCAACCGGTCAGAAGGTCTGACCCAAGTTTGGTGCTTTTAGCTTCAAAACTCTAGGAGCAGACACAGTCCAAATGTAGTTTTAGAATTAGAAGAGGACAAAGAAAAAGCAGCAGAAATGCAAAAATATAAGCCTGTAGCATACCATTGTTTCGACTGGTGTAATAGATGCTAATCCAATCATCAAGTGTCAACAGCTGGAGGAGCGTAGACATGGTATTGAGCATGGAACCGAACCGCTGTGGGTCGGACTTGCTCCAGTTTTGTCGGAAAAGAATGGAAAACATCACGAAAATGCAAAACATGAGCACAATGATGATTCCATTCATCTTCAAAGACTTTCCTATTACTTTCATGATGACCTTGGGACCGCTGAAAAACCTGAGATGAAGACACGGCTTACTTAGGTAGTTCAAACTTCAGCTTGTGCATCTGTTGTTCACGTCTGAAACACTCACTGCAGGGTGCGTAAGATCCTGAACGCCCGACATACTTTGAACATTTTAAGGATGTGGAAAAATGTGGTGAAATGCTTATTATCGTATTGTTGGCTGTCCAAAAAAAGGTCTACCAGCCCTACCGAAGTGACAGAGAAATCTAGAGAAACAAACAACAAAAGAACATGTTATGTTAGTTTCTAATAAGTCTACAGTTAGACGCCGTGGGTAAGTAACCAGGTGAATAACAACGTGCAGTAACCGGTAGAAATGTTCAAGCTACAAACCAGTGTGTTCATATTTTAAATAATACATTAAAATAACATTATAAGACACAGCCAAAAATATCTGGATGCGGATGACGGCAGAAGTAGACAAACAGAATTTAAAAATGGCCACGCCTATTTTTACATCAAGAATAAAAATCAAAAAATCATTTGCATCATTATTTATTTTACTAGACAAGAGGACAAAACACCATTTAAATAATCAAATATTAAGACGCATCATGAATTGTGTGTTTTCTTACCCCAGTGACAATAACATTACATATAGAAATAACAGAATTATGCTTAAAATAAGAGTAAGAAATAAAAGACAACAGATGTGTCAGCTCACCCAGGATGTTCCAGAGGTTTTTTAAGTATTTTAAGCCAAAACCTGTGAGCTTTAACACACACTCCATTGTATAAAAAGCCAGGAAGACTGCCTCCAGTGCTTCATAAACCCAAGCTAAGAAATAACAGGAAACAGCATATGTTAGTACTGACGAGAACAGCTTAACATTTGTGAAAATACTGTACACAGGTGTTGTCACTTCTATACCGGGAAGTCAACGAATGCAGCGGTGATATTAAACGAGCATAGTTATTTTTATGTTGTGTTTACCGATACCGAAAAATGTGATGTTTACCTGGTATGAGTCCTTCAAACGTCATGGACACTTGTGTCACGGTGTTCATCAGGAGCACAAGCAGCATGATACTGTCGTAGAGCTCAGTGAAGCGACGGAGGTCCTCCCGCAGAAGAAGAGTCCTGTCCAGCAACGCTCTCCACATCTCCTCAAAAACACACACAACTTACTGCGGGTTCAAGCAGGCCTGCTTTCCCCAGAAGCGTCGTGAACGCGGGAAAACCGTGAAAAACGCGGCCGCTATTCAAAGACTGCTTTTCGAGTCCATAATTATACTGCCATGTGTGATACAACGCCTAACCTTACTATATTGCTGACATAATGGCGATTTCGCTCGGATTTTACTTACAATACAATTCATCTTTCGTTCCATGTTTTTAACGGTGTTTGTTCAACAGTCGGTGTCGTTTTATCGCGTCGCGTCGCTTGCTTCCTTTCTTTTGCTGTTGCTCGCGTTATGAAAAAATAAAAATGCTAGTACAAGTATCTGAGTACTAGTATGGTCATTTAACAAACAGCTGTCTAGCAGATTTCAGGGAAACATTAGCGTCGTTGTAGCTACGTTCAATGGTTGCCATAGTTACCGATCAAATATTAAATATATGAAAAAACGTTTAAAAATATAGGCTTTGCGATAAATAAAAATTATATGAGTGACTGTATTTATTACATTTGTGTTATATTTGTATTTGTATTATATAAGAAAATAACAATCATATTTTTTTTTCATTAATTTTAAAGCGTATGAATGATT
Organism: Puntigrus tetrazona; assembly: GCF_018831695.1. NCBI lineage: Eukaryota > Metazoa > Chordata > Actinopteri > Cypriniformes > Cyprinidae > Puntigrus > Puntigrus tetrazona. The sequence continues at coordinate 16,558,225 of NC_056719.1, forward strand.
GAACCTTTCTCTGTGGACACACTGTGGACAGCAAGAGTCACAGATTTGGTATAATGATGAGGAAAATTAATTTGAATGGGATAACTGTGTTGAAAAATTGTATTTTTATAAGTAATAATAATATCCTATAATTTGCTGCATTATAATCCTATTCTACTGAAAGCCCAGGGAATAATGATGCGGTGGCCAGAGGGGCAAACATGTATCAACGGAAAAAAAAAGGTCTGCCAATATTTATGGCTTATTTACTTACTTACATTAAATTACCAGAATTAACTGTAATCAGGCCAGAAACTA